>NW_027669099.1:132500-164765 GCF_964194185.1 Rhinolophus hipposideros | reverse complement strand
CTTAACACTACCCTAACCCTAACCCTAACACCAACCCTAACCCTAACCCTAACCCTAAACCTAACACCAACCCTAACCCTAACCCTAACCCTAACTCTAACCCTAACCCTAACCCTAACACCAACCCTAACCGTAACCCTAACCCTAACCCTAACACCAACCCTAACCCTAACCCTAACCCTAACCCTAACACCAACCCTAACCCTAACCCTAACCCTAACACTAACCCTAACCCTAACCCTAACACCAACCCTAACCCTAACCCTAACCCTAACCCTAACCCTAACACCAACCCTAACCCTAACCCTAACCCTAACTCTAACCCTAACCCTAACCCTAACACCAAACCTAACCCTAACCCTAACCCTAACGCTAACACCAACCCTAACCCTAACCCTAACCCTAACACCAACCCTAACCGTAACCCTAACCCTAACCCTAACACCAACCCTAACCCTAACCCTAACCCTAACCCTAACCCTAACACCAACCCTAACCCTAACCCTAACACCAACCCTAACCCTAATCCTAACCCTAACCCTAACCCTAACCCTAACACCAACCCTAACCCTAACCCTAACCCTAACCCTAACACCAACCCTAACCCTAACCCTAACCCTAACACCAACCCTAACCCTAATCCTAACCCTAACCCTAACCCTAACCTAACACCACCCTAACCGTAACCCTAACCCTAACCCTAACACCAACCCTAACCAAAACCCTAACCCTAAACCTAACACCAACCCTAACCCTAACCCTAACCCTAACCCTATGCCTAACACGAACCCTAACCCTAACCCTAACCCTAAACCTAACCCTAACCCTAACACCAACCCTAAACCTAATCCTAATCCTAACCCTAACCCTAACCCTAACACCAACCCTAACCCTAATCCTAACCCTAACCCTAACCCTAACCCTAACACTAACCCTAACCCTAACCCTAACCCTAACACCAACCCTAAATCTAATCCTAATCCTAACCCTAACCATAACCCTAACACTAACCCTAACACTAACCCTAACCCTAACACCAACCCTAACCCTAAGCCTAACCCTAACCCTAAACCTATACCTAACACCAACCCTAACCCTAACCCTAACCCTAACACCAACCCTAACCCTAACCCTAACCCTAACACCAACCCTAACCCTAATCCTAACCCTAACGCTAACCCTAACCCTAACACCAACCCTAACCGTAACCCTAACCCTAACCCTAACCCTAACCCTAACACTAACCCTAACCCTAACCCTAACACCAACCCTAACCCTAACCCTAACCCTAACCCTAACACCAACCCTAACCCTAACCCTAACCCTAACTCTAACCCTAACCCTAATTCTAAAACCAACCCTAACCCTAACCCTAACCCTACGCTAACAACAACCCTAACCCTAACCCTAACCCTAACACCAACCCTAACCTAATCCTAACCCTAACCCTAACCCTAACCCTAACACCAACCCTAACCGTAACCCTAACCCTAACCCTAACACCAAACCTAACCCTAACCCTAACCCTAACCCTAACACCAACCCTAACCCTAACCCTAACCCTAACACTAACCCTAACCCTAACCCTAACACCAACCCTAACCCTAACCCTAACCCTAACCCTAACCCTAACCCTAACACCAACCCTAACCCTAACCCTAACCCTAACTCTAACCCTAACCCTAACCCTAACACCAACCCTAACCCTAACCCTAACCCTAACGCTAACACCAACCCTAACCCTAACCCTAACCCTAACACCAACCCTAACCGTAACCCTAACCCTAACCCTAACACCAAACCTAACCCTAACCCTAACCCTAACCCTAACCCTAACACCAACCCTAACCCTAACCCTAACCTTAACACCAACTCTAACCCTAATCCTAACCCTAACCCTAACCCTACCACCAACCCTAACCAAAACCCTAACCCTAACCCTAACACCAACCCTAACCCTAACCCTAACCCTAACCCTAACCCTATGCCTAACACGAACCCTAATCCTAACCCTAACCCTAAACCTAACCCTAACCCTAACACCAACCCTAACCCTAATCCTAATCCTAAACCTAACCCTAACCCTAACACTAACCCTAACCCTAACCCTAACCCTAACACCAACCCTAACCCTAACCCTAACCCTTACCCTAAACCTATACCTAACACCAACCCTAACCCTAACCCTAACCCTAACCCTAACACCAACCCTAACCCTAACCCTAACCCTAACACCAACCCTAACCCTAATCCTAACCCTAACCCTAACCCTAACCCTAACAACAAACCTAACCGTAACCCTAACACTAACCCTAACCCTAACCCTAACACCAACCCTAACCCTAACCCTAACCCTAACCCTAACACCAACCCTAACCCTAACCCTAACCCTAAACCCTAATCCTAACCCTAACCCTAACCCTAACCCTAACAAGGGCAAGGTTTACTGGTCAGCGACGGGCAAGTTCTAGGCCTCGGACTAGAAGGAGGCATGGGCGTTAGTCTAGGGCCCGAGCTAGGGCTAGTGAGAGCGGTAGGCGTAGCGCTGGGGCAGGCATAGGGCAAGGGGTGGGTGTCGAGGTAAACCTCGAGTAGGCCTAGAGCCAGGAGTGGGAGCTGTGGCTAGTGGTAGGGTTGGGGGTGGGCCTATGGGTAGGGGGAGCTGTAGGGCCAGGGTAGTGGTAGGAACAGAGGTAGTGCTAGGCGTAGGCCTAGGCGAGGGGTAGTGCTCGGGGTAGGGTTAGTTGAAGGGCTAGTGGTTGGCAGAGGCCCACGGGCAGTGTTAGGGTTAGGGCTCATGTTAAGCCTAGGACTAGTGGTAGTGGTAGGGGTTGGCCGAGGACTAGGGGTAGGTGTCACGAAATGGCTCCGGGTAGTCCTAGGACTCCGAACGGATGTAGGGCTGGATTAGGGTGTGGCTAATGGTGGGTCCAGGGTGATTTCGTAGGACACGGGTTAGTGCTCTGGCTATTGGTAGGGCAAGGTGTACCGGTTGGCGACGGGCAAGTGCTAGCTTCGGACTAGAGTGAGCACTGGGCGTTGGTCTAGGGCCCGAGGTAGTGCTAGTGGGAGCGGTAGGCGTAGCGCTGGGTAGGCAAAGGGCAAGGGGTGGGTGTCGGGGTAAACCTCGAAGTAGGCCTAGGTCCAGGAGTGGGAGCTGTGGCTAGGGGTAGGGATGTGGGTGGGCCTATGGGTAGGGGGAGCTGTAGGGACTGGGGTAGGGGTAGGACCAGAGGTAGTGCAGGCGTAGGGTAGGGCGAGGGGTAGTGCTCGGGGTAACCTAACCCTAACCCTAACCCTAAACCTAACACTAACCCTAAACCTAACCCTAACTCTAACACCAACCCTAACCCTAACCCCTAACCCTAACCCTATACCTAACACCAACCCTAACCCTAACCCTAACCCTAACCCTAACACCAACCCTAACCCTAACCCTAACCCTAACACCAACCCTAACCGTAATCCTAACCCTAACCCTAACCCTAACCCTAACACCAACCCTAACCGTAACCCTAACCCTAACCCTAACACCAACCCTAACCCTAACCCTAACCCTAACCTTAACACTAACTCTAACCCTAATCCTAACCCTAACCCTAACCCTAACACCAACCCTAACCAAAACCCTAACCCTAACCCTAACACCAACCCTAACCCTAACCCTAACCCTATCCCTAACCCTATGCCTAACACGAACCCTAACCCTAACCCTAACCCTAACACCAACCCTAACCCTAACCCTAACCCTAACCCTAACCCTAACCCTAACACCAACCCTAACCCTAACCCTAACCCTAACCTTAACACCAACTCTAACCCTAATCCTAACCCTAACCCTAACCCTAACACCAACCCTAACCAAAATCCTAACCCTAACCATAACACCAACCCTAACCCTAACCCTAACCCTAACCCTAACCCTATGCCTAACACGAACCCTAACCCTAACCCTAACCCTAAACCTAACCCTAAACCTAACACCAACCCTAACCCTAATCCTAATCCTAACCCTAACCCTAACCCTAACACTAACCCTAACCCTAACCCTAAATCTAACACCAACCCTAACACTAACCCTAACCCTAACCCTAACCCTATACCTAACACCAACCCTAACCCTAACCCTAACCCTAACCCTAACACCAACCCTAACCCTAATCCTAACCCTAACCCTAACCCTAACCCTAACACTAACCCTAACCCTAACCCTAACCCTAACACCAACCCTAAATCTAATCCTAATCCTAACCCTAACCATAACCCTAACACTAACCCTAACACTAACCCTAACCCTAACACCAACCCTAACCCTAAGCCTAACCCTAACCCTAAACCTATACCTAACACCAACCCTAACCCTAACCCTAACCCTAACCCTAACACCAACCCTAACCCTAACCCTAACCCTAACACCAACCCTAACCCTAATCCTAACCCTAACGCTAACCCTAACCCTAACACCAACCCTAACCGTAACCCTAACCCTAACCCTAACCCTAACCCTAACACTAACCCTAACCCTAACCCTAACACCAACCCTAACCCTAACCCTAACCCTAAACCTAACACCAACCCTAACCCTAACCCTAACCCTAACTCTAACCCTAACCCTAACCCTAAAACCAACCCTAAACCTAACCCTAACCCTAACGCTAACACCAACCCTAACCCTAACCCTAACCCTAACACCAACCCTAACCCTAATCCTAACCCTAACCCTAACCCTAACCCTAACACCAACCCTAACGGTAACCCTAACCCTAACCCTAACACCAACCCTAACCCTAACCCTAACCCTAACCCTAACACCAACCCTAACCCTAACCCTAACCCTAACACTAACCCTAACCCTAACCCTAACACCAACCCTAACCCTAACCCTAACCCTAACCCTAACCCTAACACCAACCCTAACCCTAACCCTAACCCTAACTCTAACCCTAACCCTAACCCTAACACCAACCCTAACCCTAACCCTAACCCTAACGCTAACACCAACCCTAACCCTAACCCTAACCCTAACACCAACCCTAACCGTAACCCTAACCCTAACCCTAACACCAACCCTAACCCTAACCCTAACCCTAACCCTAACCCTAACACCAACCCTAACCCTAACCCTAACCCTAACACCAACCCTAACCCTAATCCTAACCCTAACCCTAACCCTAACCCTAACACCAACCCTAACCCTAACCCTAACCCTAACCCTAACACCAACCCTAACCCTAACCCTAACCCTAACACCAACCCTAACCCTAATCCTAACCCTAACCCTAACCCTAACCCTAACACCAACCCTAACCGTAACCCTAACCCTAACCCTAACACCAACCCTAACCAAAACCCTAACCCTAACCCTAACACCAACCCTAACCCTAACCCTAACCCTAACCCTATGCCTAACACGAACCCTAACCCTAACCCTAACCCTAAACCTAACCCTAACCCTAACACCAACCCTAAACCTAATCCTAATCCTAACCCTAACCCTAACCCTAACACCAACCCTAACCCTAATCCTAACCCTAACCCTAACCCTAACCCTAACACTAACCCTAACCCTAACCCTAACCCTAACACCAACCCTAAATCTAATCCTAATCCTAACCCTAACCATAACCCTAACACTAACCCTAACACTAACCCTAACCCTAACACCAACCCTAACCCTAAGCCTAACCCTAACCCTAAACCTATACCTAACACCAACCCTAACCCTAACCCTAACCCTAACACCAACCCTAACCCTAACCCTAACCCTAACACCAACCCTAACCCTAATCCTAACCCTAACGCTAACCCTAACCCTAACACCAACCCTAACCGTAACCCTAACCCTAACCCTAACCCTAACCCTAACACTAACCCTAACCCTAACCCTAACACCAACCCTAACCCTAACCCTAACCCTAACCCTAACACCAACCCTAACCCTAACCCTAACCCTAACTCTAACCCTAACCCTAATTCTAAAACCAACCCTAACCCTAACCCTAACCCTAACGCTAACACCAACCCTAACCCTAACCCTAACCCTAACACCAACCCTAACCCTAATCCTAACCCTAACCCTAACCCTAACCCTAACACCAACCCTAACCGTAACCCTAACCCTAACCCTAACACCAACCCTAACCCTAACCCTAACCCTAACCCTAACACCAACCCTAACCCTAACCCTAACCCTAACACTAACCCTAACCCTAACCCTAACACCAACCCTAACCCTAACCCTAACCCTAACCCTAACCCTAACACCAACCCTAACCCTAACCCTAACCCTAACTCTAACCCTAACCCTAACCCTAACACCAACCCTAACCCTAACCCTAACCCTAACGCTAACACCAACCCTAACCCTAACCCTAACCCTAACACCAACCCTAACCGTAACCCTAACCCTAACCCTAACACCAACCCTAACCCTAACCCTAACCCTAACCCTAACCCTAACACCAACCCTAACCCTAACCCTAACCTTAACACCAACTCTAACCCTAATCCTAACCCTAACCCTAACCCTACCACCAACCCTAACCAAAACCCTAACCCTAACCCTAACACCAACCCTAACCCTAACCCTAACCCTAACCCTAACCCTATGCCTAACACGAACCCTAATCCTAACCCTAACCCTAAACCTAACCCTAACCCTAACACCAACCCTAACCCTAATCCTAATCCTAAACCTAACCCTAACCCTAACACTAACCCTAACCCTAACCCTAACCCTAACACCAACCCTAACCCTAACCCTAACCCTTACCCTAAACCTATACCTAACACCAACCCTAACCCTAACCCTAACCCTAACCCTAACACCAACCCTAACCCTAACCCTAACCCTAACACCAACCCTAACCCTAATCCTAACCCTAACCCTAACCCTAACCCTAACAACAAACCTAACCGTAACCCTAACACTAACCCTAACCCTAACCCTAACACCAACCCTAACCCTAACCCTAACCCTAACCCTAACACCAACCCTAACCCTAACCCTAACCCTAACCCTAAACCCTAATCCTAACCCTAACCCTAACCCTAACCCTAACAAGGGCAAGGTTTACTGGTCAGCGACGGGCAAGTTCTAGGCCTCGGACTAGAAGGAGGCATGATGGGCGTTGGTCTAGGGCCCGAGCTAGGGCTAGTGAGAGCGGTAGGCGTAGCGCTGGGGCAGGCATAGGGCAAGGGGTGGGTGTCGAGGTAAACCTCGAGTAGGCCTAGAGCCAGGAGTGGGAGCTGTGGCTAGTGGTAGGGTTGGGGGTGGGCCTATGGGTAGGGGGAGCTGTAGGGCCAGGGTAGTGGTAGGAACAGAGGTAGTGCTAGGCGTAGGCCTAGGGCGAGGGGTAGTGCTCGGGGTAGGGTTAGTTGAAGGGCTAGTGGTTGGCAGAGGCCCACGGGCAGTGTTAGGGTTAGGGCTCATGTTAAGCCTAGGACTAGTGGTAGTGGTAGGGGTTGGCCGAGGACTAGGGGTAGGTGTCACGAAATGGCTCCGGGTAGTCCTAGGACTCCGAACGGATGTAGGGCTGGATTAGGGTGTGGCTAATGGTGGGTCCAGGGTGATTTCGTAGGACACGGGTTAGTGCTCTGGCTATTGGTAGGGCAAGGTGTACCGGTTGGCGACGGGCAAGTGCTAGGCTTCGGACTAGAGTGAGCACTGGGCGTTGGTCTAGGGCCCGAGGTAGTGCTAGTGGGAGCGGTAGGCGTAGCGCTGGGGTAGGCAAAGGGCAAGGGGTGGGTGTCGGGGTAAACCTCGAAGTAGGCCTAGGTCCAGGAGTGGGAGCTGTGGCTAGGGGTAGGGATGTGGGTGGGCCTATGGGTAGGGGGAGCTGTAGGGACTGGGGTAGGGGGTAGGACCAGAGGTAGTGCAGGCGTAGGGTAGGGCGAGGGGTAGTGCTCGGGGTAACCTAACCCTAACCCTAACCCTAAACCTAACACTAACCCTAAACCTAACCCTAACTCTAACACCAACCCTAACCCTAACCCTAACCCTAACCCTATACCTAACACCAACCCTAACCCTAACCCTAACCCTAACCCTAACACCAACCCTAACCCTAACCCTAACCCTAACACCAACCCTAACCGTAATCCTAACCCTAACCCTAACCCTAACCCTAACACCAACCCTAACCGTAACCCTAACCCTAACCCTAACACCAACCCTAACCCTAACCCTAACTAACCTTAACACTAACTCTAACCCTAATCCTAACCCTAACCCTAACCCTAACACCACCCTAACCAAAACCCTAACCCTAACCCTAACACCAACCCTAACACTAACCCTAACCCTAACCCTATGCCTAACACGAACCCTAACCCTAACCCTAACCCTAACACCAACCCTAACCCTAACCCTAACCCTAACCCTAACCCTAACCCTAACACCAACCCTAACCCTAACCCTAACCCTAACCTTAACACCAACTCTAACCCTAATCCTAACCCTAACCCTAACCCTAACACCAACCCTAACCAAAATCCTAACCCTAACCCTAACACCAACCCTAACCCTAACCCTAACCTAACCCTAACCCTATGCCTAACACGAACCCTAACCCTAACCCTAACCCTAAACCTAACCCTAAACCTAACACCAACCCTAACTCTAATCCTAATCCTAACCCTAACCCTAACCCTAACACTAACCCTAACCCTAACCCTAAATCTAACACCAACCCTAACACTAACCCTAACCCTAACCCTAACCCTATACCTAACACCAACCCTAACCCTAACCCTAACCCTAACACTAACCCTAACACCAACCCTAACCCTAATCCTAACCCTAACCCTAACCCTAACCCTAACACCAACCCTAACCGTAACCCTAACCATAACCCTAACCCTAACCCTATGCCTAACACGAACCCTAACCCTAACCCTAACCCTAACCCTAACACCAACCCTAACCCTAACACTAACCCTAACCCTAAACGTAACACCAACCCTAACCCTAACCCAAACCCTAACCCTAACACCAACCCTAACCCTAACCCTAACCCTAACCCTAACACCAACCCTAACCCTAACCCTAACCCTAACTCTAACCCTAACCCTAACCCTAACACCAACCCTAACCCTAACCCTAACCCTAACCCTAACACCAACCTTAACCCTAACCCTAACCCTAACCCTAACCCTAACCCTAACACCAACCCTAACCTAATCCTAACCCTAACCCTAAAGCTAACATCAACCCTAACCCTAACCCTAACCCTAACCCTAACACCAACCCTAACCCTAACCCTAACCCTACCCTAAACGTAACACCAACCCTGACCCTAACCCAAACCCTAACCCTAACACAAACCCTAAGCCTAACCCTAACCCTAACCCTAACACCAACCCTAACCCTAACCCTAACCCTAACTCTAACCCTAACCCTAACCCTAACACCAACCCTAACCCTAACCCTAACCCTAACAACAACCCTAACCCTAACCCTAACCCTAACCCTAAACTTAACCCTAACCCTAACCCTAACCCTAACACCAACCCTAACCCTAACCCTAACCCTAACCCTAACACCAACCCTAACCCTAATCCTAACCCTAACCCTAAAGCTAACATCAACCCTAACCCTAACCCTAACCCTAACCCTAACACCAACCCTAACCCTAACCCTAACCCTAACCCTAACCCTATGCCTAACACGAACCCTAACCCTAAACCTAACCCTAACCCTAACACCAACCCTAACCCTAATCCTAATCCTAACCCTAACCCTAACCCTAACACTAACCCTAACCCTAACCCTAACCCTAACACAACCCTAACCCTAACCTAAACCTAACCCTAACCCTATACCTAACACCAACCCTAACCCTAACCCTAACCCTAACCCTAACCCTAATCCTAACCCTAACCCTAACACTAACCCTAACACCAACCCTAACCGTAACCCTAACCCTAACCCTAACACCAACCCTAACCAAAACCCTAACCCTAACCCTAACACCAACCCTAACCCTAACCCGAACCCTAACCCTAACCCTATGCCTAACACGAACCCTAACCCTAACCCTAACCCTAAACCTAACCCTAACCCTAACACCAACCCTAAACCTAATCCTAATCCTAACCCTAACCCTAACCTAACACTAACCCTAACCCTAACCCTAACCCTAACACCAACCCTAACCCTAAGCTAACCTAACCCTAAACCTATACCTAACACCAACCCTAACCCTAACCCTAACCCTAACCCTAACACCAACCCTAACCCTAACCCTAACCCTAACACCAACCCTAACCCTAATCCTAACCCTAACCCTAACCCTAACCCTAACACCAACCCTAACCCTAACCTAACCCTAACCCTAACACCAACCCTAACCCTAACCCTAACCCTAACACCAACCCTAACCCTAATCCTAACCCTAACCCTAACCCTAACCCTAACACCAACCCTAACCGTAACCCTAACCCTAACCCTAACACCAACCCTAACCAAAACCCTAACCCTAACCCTAACACCAACCCTAACCCTAACCCTAACCCTAACCCTAACCCTATGCCTAACACGAACCCTAACCCTAACCCTAACCCTAAACCTAACCCTAACCCTAACACCAACCCTAAACCTAATCCTAATCCTAACCCTAACCCTAACCCTAACACTAACCCTAACCCTAACCCTAACCTAACACCAACCCTAACCCTAATCCTAACCCTAACCCTAACCCTAACCCTAACCCTAACACTAACCCTAACACTAACCCTAACCCTAACACCAACCCTAAATCTAATCCTAATCTTAACCCTAACCATAACCCTAACACTAACCCTAACACTAACCCTAACCCTAACACCAACCCTAACCCTAAGCCTAACCCTAACCCTAAACCTATACCTAACACCAACCCTAACCCTAACCCTAACCCTAACCCTAACACCAACCCTAACCCTAACCCTAACACCAACCCTAACCCTAATCCTAACCCTAACCCTAACCCTAACCCTAACACCAACCCTAACCGTAACCCTAACCCTAACCCTAACCCTAACCCTAACACTAACCCTAACCCTAACCCTAACACCAACCCTAACCCTAACCCTAACCCTAACCCTAACACCAACCCTAACCCTAACCCTAACCCTAACTCTAACCCTAACCCTAACCCTAAAACCATAAATAACCCTAACCCTAACCCTAACCCTAACGCTAACACCAACCCTAACCCTAACCCTAACCCTAACACCAACCCTAACCCTAATCCTAACCCTAACCCTAACCCTAACCCTAACACCAACCCTAACCGTAACCCTAACCCTAACCCTAACACCAACCCTAACCCTAACCCTAACCCTAACCCTAACACCAACCCTAACCCTAACCCTAAACCTAACACTAACCCTAACCCTAACCCTAACACCAACCCTAACCCTAACCCTAACCCTAACCCTAACCCTAACACCAACCCTAACCCTAACCCTAACCCTAACTCTAACCCTAACCCTAACCCTAACACCAACCCTAACCCTAACCCTAACCCTAACGCTAACACCAACCCTAACCCTAAACCTAACCCTAACACCAACCCTAACCGTAACCCTAACCCTAACCCTAACACCAACCCTAACCCTAACCCTAACCCTAACCCTAACCTAAACCTAACACCAACCCTAACCCTAACCCTAACCCTAACACCAACCCTAACCCTAATCCTAACCCTAACCCTAACCCTAACCCTAACACCAACCCTAACCCTAACCCTAACCCTAACCCTAACACCAACCCTAACCCTAACCCTAACCCTAACCCTAACACCAACCCTTACCCTAATCCTAACCCTAACCCTAACCCTAACACCAACCCTAACCGTAACCCTAACCCTAACCCTAACACCAACCATAACCAAAACCCTAACCCTAACCCTAACACCAACCCTAACCCTAACCCTAACCCTAACCCTATGCCTAACACGAACCCTAACCCTAACCCTAACCCTAAACCTAACCCTAACCCTAACACCAACCGTAAACCTAATCCTAATCCTAACCCTAACCCTAACCCTAACACTAACCCTAACCCTAACCCTAACCCTAACACCAACCCTAACCCTAATCCTAACCCTAACCCTAACCCTAACCCTAACACTAACCCTAACCCTAACCCTAACCCTAACACCAACCCTAAATCTAATCCTAATCCTAACCCTAACCATAACCCTAACACTAACCCTAACACTAACCCTAACCCTAACACCAACCCTAACCCTAAGCCTAACCCTAACCCTAAACCTATACCTAACACCAACCCTAACCCTAACCCTAACCCTAACCCTAACACCAACCCTAACCCTAACCCTAACCCTAACACCAACCCTAACCCTAATCCTAACCCTAACCCTAACCCTAACCCTAACACCAACCCTAACCGTAACCCTAACCCTAACCCTAACCCTAACCCTAACACTAACCCTAACCCTAACCCTAACACCAACCCTAACCCTAACCCTAACCCTAACCCTAACACCAACCCTAACCCTAACCCTAACCCTAACTCTAACCCTAACCCTAACCCTAAAACCAACCCTAACCCTAACCCTAACCCTAACGCTAACACCAACCCTAACCCTAACCCTAACCCTAACACCAACCCTAACCCTAATCCTAACCCTAACCCTAACCCTAACCCTAACACCAACCCTAACCGTAACCCTAACCCTAACCCTAACACCAACCCTAACCCTAACCCTAACCCTAACCCTAACACCAACCCTAACCCTAACCCTAACCCTAACACTAACCCTAACCCTAACCCTAACACCAACCCTAACCCTAACCCTAACCCTAACCCTAACACCAACCCTAACCCTAACCCTAACCCTAACTCTAACCCTAACCCTAACCCTAACACCAACCCTAACCCTAACCCTAACCCTAACGCTAACACCAACCCTAACCCTAACCCTAACCCTAACACCAACCCTAACCGTAACCCTAACCCTAACCCTAACACCAACCCTAACCCTAACCCTAACCCTAACCCTAACCCTAACACCAACCCTAACCCTAACCCTAACCTTAACACCAACTCTAACCCTAATCCTAACCCTAACCCTAACCCTACCACCAACCCTAACCAAAACCCTAACCCTAACCCTAACACCAACCCTAACCCTAACCCTAACCCTAACCCTAACCCTATGCCTAACACGAACCCTAATCCTAACCCTAACCCTAAACCTAACCCTAACCCTAACACCAACCCTAACCCTAATCCTAATCCTAAACCTAACCCTAACCCTAACACTAACCCTAACCCTAACCCTAACCCTAACACCAACCCTAACCCTAACCCTAACCCTTACCCTAAACCTATACCTAACACCAACCCTAACCCTAACCCTAACCCTAACCCTAACACCAACCCTAACCCTAACCCTAACCCTAACACCAACCCTAACCCTAATCCTAACCCTAACCCTAACCCTAACCCTAACAACAAACCTAACCGTAACCCTAACACTAACAATAACCCTAACCCTAACACCAACCCTAACCCTAACCCTAACCCTAACCCTAACACCAACCCTAACCCTAACCCTAACCCTAAACCCTAATCCTAACCCTAACCCTAACCCTAACCCTAACCCTAACCCTAACCCTAACAAGGGCAAGGTTTACTGGTCAGCGACGGGCAAGTTCTAGGCCTCGGACTAGAAGGAGGCATGGGCGTTGGTCTAGGGCCCGAGCTAGGGCTAGTGAGAGCGGTAGGCGTAGCGCTGGGGCAGGCATAGGGCAAGGGGTGGGTGTCGAGGTAAACCTCGAGTAGGCCTAGAGCCAGGAGTGGGAGCTGTGGCTAGTGGTAGGGTTGGGGGTGGGCCTATGGGTAGGGGGAGCTGTAGGGCCAGGGTGGTGGTAGGAACAGAGGTAGTGCTAGGCGTAGGCCTAGGGCGAGGGGTAGTGCTCGGGGTAGGGTTAGTTGAAGGGCTAGTGGTTGGCAGAGGCCCACGGGCAGTGTTCGGGTTAGGGCTCATGTTAAGCCTAGGACTAGTGGTAGTGGTAGGGGTTGGCCGAGGACTAGGGGTAGGTGTCACGAAATGGCTCCGGGTAGTCCTAGGACTCCGAACGGATGTAGGGCTGGATTAGGGTGTGGCTAATGGTGGGTCCAGGGTGATTTCGTAGGACAACGGGTTAGTGCTCTGGCTATTGGTAGGGCAAGGTGTACCGGTTGGCGACGGGCAAGTGCTAGGCTTCGAACTAGAGTGAGCACTGGGCGTTGGTCTAGGGCCCGAGGTAGTGCTAGTGGGAGCGGTAGGCGTAGCGCTGGGGTAGGCAAAGGGCAAGGGGTGGGTGTCGGGGTAAACCTCGAAGTAGGCCTAGGTCCAGGAGTGGGAGCTGTGGCTAGGGGTAGGGATGTGGGTGGGCCTATGGGTAGGGGGAGCTGTAGGGACTGGGGTAGGGGTAGGACCAGAGGTAGTGCAGGCGTAGGGTAGGGCGAGGGGTAGTGCTCGGGGTAACCTAACCCTAACCCTAACCCTAAACCTAACACTAACCCTAAACCTAACCCTAACTCTAACACCAACCCTAACCCTAACCCTAACCCTAACCCTAACCCTATACCTAACACCAACCCTAACCCTAACCCTAACCCTAACCCTAACACCAACCCTAACCCTAACCCTAACCCTAACACCAACCCTAACCGTAATCCTAACCCTAACCCTAACCCTAACCCTAACACCAACCCTAACCGTAACCCTAACCCTAACCCTAACACCAACCCTAACCCTAACCCTAACCCTAACCTTAACACTAACTCTAACCCTAATCCTAACCCTAACCCTAACCCTAACACCAACCCTAACCAAAACCCTAACCCTAACCCTAACACCAACCCTAACCCTAACCCTAACCCTATCCCTAACCCTATGCCTAACACGAACCCTAACCCTAACCCTAACCCTAACACCAACCCTAACCCTAACCCTAACCCTAACCCTAACCCTAACACCAACCCTAACCCTAACCCTAACCCTAACCTTAACACCAACTCTAACCCTAATCCTAACCCTAACCCTAACCCTAACACCAACCCTAACCAAAATCCTAACCCTAACCCTAACACCAACCCTAACCCTAACCCTAACCCTAACCCTATGCCTAACACGAACCCTAACCCTAACCCTAACCCTAAACCTAACCCTAACCCTAACACCAACCCTAACCCTAATCCTAATCCTAACCCTAACCCTAACCCTAACACTAACCCTAACCCTAACCCTAACCCTAACACCTAACCCTAACCCTAATCCTAACCCAACCCTAACCCTACCTAACCCTAACCCTACCCCCCCTAACCCTAACCCCTAACCTAACTAACCCTAACCCTAACCCTAACCCTAACCCTAACACCACCCTAACCCTAACCCTACAAACCCTAACCCAAACCCACCCTAACCTAACCCTAACCCTAACCCTACTCCTTACCCTAACCCTAACATCCTAACACGAACCCTAACCCTAACCCTAACCCTAACCCTAACACCAACCCTAACCCTAACCCTAACCCTAACCCTAAACGTAACACCAACCCTAACCCTAACCCAAACCCTAACCCTAACACCAACCCTAACCCTAACCCTAACCCTAACCCTAACACCAACCCTAACCCTAACCCTAACCCTAACTCTAACCCTAACCCTAACCCTAACACCAACCCTAACCCTAACCCTAACCCTAACACCAACCCTAACCCTAACCCTAACCCTAACCCTAACCCTAACCCTAACCCTAACCCTAACACCAACCCTAACCCTAACCCTAACCCTAACCCTAACACCAACCCTAACTCTAATCCTAACCCTAACCCTAAAGCTAACATCAACCCTAACCCTAACCCTAACCCTAACCCTAACACCAACCCTAACCCTAATCCTAACCCTAACCCTAACCCTAACCCTAACACCAACCCTAACCGTAACCCTAACCCTAACCCTAACCCTAACCCTATGCCTAACACGAACCCTAACCCTAACCCTAACCCTAACCCTAACACCAACCCTAACCCTAACCCTAACCCTAACCCTAAACGTAACACCAACCCTAACCCTAACCCAAACCCTAACCCTAACACCAACCCTAACCCTAACCCTAACCCTAACCCTAACACCAACCCTAACCCTAACCCTAACCCTAACTCTAACCCTAACCCTAACCCTAACACCAACCCTAACCCTAACCCTAACCCTAACACCAACCCTAACCCTAACCCTAACCCTAACCCTAACCCTAACCCTAACCCTAACCCTAACACCAACCCTAACCCTAACCCTAACCCTAACCCTAACACCAACCCTAACTCTAATCCTAACCCTAACCCTAAAGCTAACATCAACCCTAACCCTAACCCTAACCCTAACCCTAACAACAACCCTAAACCTAATCCTAACCCTAACCCTAACCCTAACCCTAACTCTAACCCTAACCCTAACCCTAAAACCAACCCTAACCCTAACCCTAACCCTAACGCTAACACCAACCCTAACCCTAACCCTAACCCTAACACCAACCCTAACCCTAATCCTAACCCTAACCCTAACCCTAACCCTAACACCAACCCTAACCGTAACCCTAACCCTAACCCTAACACCAACCCTAACCCTAACCCTAACCCTAACCCTAACACCAACCCTAACCCTAACCCTAACCCTAACACTAACCCTAACCCTAACCCTAACACCAACCCTAACCCTAACCCTAACCCTAACCCTAACACCAACCCTAACCCTAACCCTAACCCTAACTCTAACCCTAACCCTAACCCTAACACCAACCCTAACCCTAACCCTAACCCTAACGCTAACACCAACCCTAACCCTAACCCTAACCCTAACACCAACCCTAACCGTAACCCTAACCCTAACCCTAACACCAACCCTAACCCTAACCCTAACCCTAACCCTAACCCTAACACCAACCCTAACCCTAACCCTAACCTTAACACCAACTCTAACCCTAATCCTAACCCTAACCCTAACCCTACCACCAACCCTAACCAAAACCCTAACCCTAACCCTAACACCAACCCTAACCCTAACCCTAACCCTAACCCTAACCCTATGCCTAACACGAACCCTAATCCTAACCCTAACCCTAAACCTAACCCTAACCCTTACACCAACCCTAACCCTAATCCTAATCCTAAACCTAACCCTAACCCTAACACTAACCCTAACCCTAACCCTAACCCTAACACCAACCCTAACCCTAACCCTAACCCTTACCCTAAACCTATACCTAACACCAACCCTAACCCTAACCCTAACCCTAACCCTAACACCAACCCTAACCCTAACCCTAACCCTAACACCAACCCTAACCCTAATCCTAACCCTAACCCTAACCCTAACCCTAACAACAAACCTAACCGTAACCCTAACACTAAGCCTAACCCTAACCCTAACACCAACCCTAACCCTAACCCTAACCCTAACCCTAACACCAACCCTAACCCTAACCCTAACCCTAAACCCTAATCCTAACCCTAACCCTAACCCTAACCCTAACCCTAACCCTAACAAGGGCAAGGTTTACTGGTCAGCGACGGGCAAGTTCTAGGCCTCGGACTAGAAGGAGGCATGGGCGTTGGTCTAGGGCCCGAGCTAGGGCTAGTGAGAGCGGTAGGCGTAGCGCTGGGGCAGGCATAGGGCAAGGGGTGGGTGTCGAGGTAAACCTCGAGTAGGCCTAGAGCCAGGAGTGGGAGCTGTGGCTAGTGGTAGGGTTGGGGGTGGGCCTATGGGTAGGGGGAGCTGTAGGGCCAGGGTGGTGGTAGGAACAGAGGTAGTGCTAGGCGTAGGCCTAGGGCGAGGGGTAGTGCTCGGGGTAGGGTTAGTTGAAGGGCTAGTGGTTGGCAGAGGCCCACGGGCAGTGTTCGGGTTAGGGCTCATGTTAAGCCTAGGACTAGTGGTAGTGGTAGGGGTTGGCCGAGGACTAGGGGTAGGTGTCACGAAATGGCTCCGGGTAGTCCTAGGACTCCGAACGGATGTAGGGCTGGATTAGGGTGTGGCTAATGGTGGGTCCAGGGTGATTTCGTAGGACACGGGTTAGTGCTCTGGCTATTGGTAGGGCAAGGTGTACCGGTTGGCGACGGGCAAGTGCTAGGCTTCGAACTAGAGTGAGCACTGGGCGTTGGTCTAGGGCCCGAGGTAGTGCTAGTGGGAGCGGTAGGCGTAGCGCTGGGGTAGGCAAAGGGCAAGGGGTGGGTGTCGGGGTAAACCTCGAATAGGCCTAGGTCCAGGAGTGGGAGCTGTGGCTAGGGGTAGGGATGTGGGTGGGCCTATGGGTAGGGGGAGCTGTAGGGACTGGGGTAGGGGTAGGACCAGAGGTAGTGCAGGCGTAGGGTAGGGCGAGGGGTAGTGCTCGGGGTAACCTAACCCTAACCCTAACCCTAAACCTAACACTAACCCTAAACCTAACCCTAACTCTAACACCAACCCTAACCCTAACCCTAACCCTAACCCTAACCCTATACCTAACACCAACCCTAACCCTAACCCTAACCCTAACCCTAACACCAACCCTAACCCTAACCCTAACCCTAACACCAACCCTAACCGTAATCCTAACCCTAACCCTAACCCTAACCCTAACACCAACCCTAACCGTAACCCTAACCCTAACCCTAACACCAACCCTAACCCTAACCCTAACCCTAACCTTAACACTAACTCTAACCCTAATCCTAACCCTAACCCTAACCCTAACACCAACCCTAACCAAAACCCTAACCCTAACCCTAACACCAACCCTAACCCTAACCCTAACCCTATCCCTAACCCTATGCCTAACACGAACCCTAACCCTAACCCTAACCCTAACACCAACCCTAACCCTAACCCTAAACCTAACCCTAACCCTAACACCAACCCTAACCCTAACCCTAACCCTAACCTTAACACCAACTCTAACCCTAATCCTAACCCTAACCCTAACCCTAACACCAACCCTAACCAAAATCCTAACCCTAACCCTAACACCAACCCTAACCCTAACCCTAACCCTAACCCTAACCCTATGCCTAACACGAACCCTAACCCTAACCCTAACCCTAAACCTAACCCTAACCCTAACACCAACCCTAACCCTAATCCTAATCCTAACCCTAACCCTAACCCTAACACTAACCCTAACCCTAACCCTAACCCTAACACCAACCCTAACACTAACCCTAACCCTAACCCTAACCCTATACCTAACACCAACCCTAACCCTAACCCTAACCCTAACCCTAACACCAACCCTAACCCTAACCCTAACCCTAACACCAACCCTAACCCTAATCCTAACCCTAACCCTAACCCTAACCCTAACACCAACCCTAACCGTAACCCTAACCCTAACCCTAACCCTAACCCTATGCCTAACACGAACCCTAACCCTAACCCTAACCCTAACCCTAACACCAACCCTAACCCTAACCCTAACCCTAACCCTAAACGTAACACCAACCCTAACCCTAACCCAAACCCTAACCCTAACACCAACCCTAACCCTAACCCTAACCCTAACCCTAACACCAACCCTAACCCTAACCCTAACCCTAACTCTAACCCTAACCCTAACCCTAACACCAACCCTAACCCTAACCCTAACCCTAACACCAACCCTAACCCTAACCCTAACCCTAACCCTAACCCTAACCCTAACCCTAACACCAACCCTAACCCTAACCCTAACCCTAACCCTAACACCAACCCTAACTCTAATCCTAACCCTAACCCTAAAGCTAACATCAACCCTAACCCTAACCCTAACCCTAACCCTAACAACAACCCTAACCCTAATCCTAACCCTAACCCTAACCCTAACCCTAACCCTAACCCTAACCCTATACCTAACACCAACCCTAACCCTAACCCTAACTCTAACCCTAACACCAACCCTAACCCTAACCCTAACCCTAACACCAACCCTAACCCTAATCCTAACCCTAACCCTAACCCTAACTCTAACACCAACCCTAACCGTAACCCTAACCCTAACCCTAACACCAACCCTAACCCTAACCCTAACCCTAACCTTAACACCAACTCTAACCCTAATCCTAACCCTAACCCTAACCCTAACACCAACCCTAACCAAAACCCTAACCCTAACCCTAACACCAACCCTAACCCTAACCCTAACCCTAACCCTAACCCTAACCCTATGCCTAACACGAACCCTAACCCTAACCCTAACCCTAAACCTAACCCTAACCCTAACACCAACCCTAACCCTAATCCTAATCCTAACCCTAACCCTAACCCTAACACTAACCCTAACCCTAACCCTAACCCTAACACCAAACCTAACCCTAACCCTAACCCTAACCCTAAACCTATACCTAACACCAACCCTAACCCTAACCCTAACACCAACCCTAACCCTAACCGTAACCCTAACACCAACCCTAACCCTAATCCTAACCCTAACCCTAACCCTAACCCTAACACCTACCCTAATCGTAACCCTAACCCTAACCGTAACCCTAACCCTAACACCAACCATAACCCTAACCCTAACCCTAACCCTAACACCAACCCTAACCCTAACAAGGGCAAGGTTTACTGGTCAGCGACGGGCAAGTTCTAGGCCTCGGACTAGAAGGAGGCATGGGCGTTGGTCTAGGGCCCGAGCTAGGGCTAGTGAGAGCGGTAGGCGTAGCGCTGGGGTAGGCATAGGGCAAGGAATGGGTGTCGAGGTAAACCTCGAGTAGGCCTAGAGCGAGGAGTGGGAGCTGTGGCTAGTGGTAGGGTTGGGGGTGGGCCTATGGGTAGGGGGAGCTGTAGGGCCAGGGTAGTGGTAGGAACAGTGGTAGTGCTAGGCGTAGTCCTAGGGCGAGGGGTAGTGCTCGGGGTAGGGTTAGTTGAAGGGCTAGTGTTTGGCAGAGGCCCACGGGCAGTGTTAGGGTTAGGGCTCATGTTAAGCCTAGGACTAGTGGTAGTGGTAGGGGTTGGCCGAAGACTAGGGGTAGGTGTCACGAAATGGCTCCGGGTAGTCCTAGGACTCCAAACGGATGTAGGGCTGGATTAGGGTGTGGCTAATGGTGGGTCCAGGGTGATTTCGTAGGACACGGGTTAGTGCTCTGGCTATTGGTAGGGCAAGGTGTACCGGTTGGCGACGGGCAAGTGCTAGGCTTCGGACTAGAGTGAGCACTGGGCGTTGGTCTAGGGCCCGAGGTAGGGCTAGTGGGAGCGGTAGGCGTAGCGCTGGGGTAGGCATAGGGCAAGGAATGGGTGTCGAGGTAAACCTCGAGTAGGCCTAGAGCGAGGAGTGGGAGCTGTGGCTAGGAGTAGGGATGGGGGTGGGCCTATGGGTAGGGGGAGCTGTAGGGACTGGGGTAGGGGTAGGACCAGATGTAGTGCTAGGCGTAGGCCTAGGGCGAGGGGTAGTGCTCGGGGTAACCTAACCCTAACCCTAACCCTAACCCTAACACCAACCCTAACCCTAACCCTAACTCTAACACCAACCCTAACCCTAACCCTAACCCTAACCCTAAACCTATACCTAACACCAACCCTAACCCTAATCCTAATCCTAACCCTAACCCTAACCCTAACACTAACCCTAACCCTAACCCTAACACCAACCCTAACCCTAACCCTAACCCTAACCCTAAACCTATACCTAACACCAATCCTAACCCTAACCCTAACCCTAACCCTAACACCAACCCTAACCCTAACCCTAACCCTAACACCAACCCTAACCCTAATCCTAACCCTAAC
The DNA here is from genome assembly GCF_964194185.1 of Rhinolophus hipposideros. NCBI lineage: Eukaryota > Metazoa > Chordata > Mammalia > Chiroptera > Rhinolophidae > Rhinolophus > Rhinolophus hipposideros. The sequence continues at coordinate 143,031 of NW_027669099.1, read as the reverse complement.
CCTAACTCTAACCCTAACACCAACCCTAACCGTAACCCTAACCCTAACCCTAACCCTAACCCTAACCCAAATACCAACCATAACCCTAACCTTAACCCTAACCCTAACACCAACCCTAACCCTAACCCTAACCCTAAACCCTAATCCTAACCCTAACCCTAACCCTAACCCTAACCCTAACCCTAACAAGGGCAAGGTTTACTGGTCAGCGACGGGCAAGTTCTAGGCCTCGGACTAGAAGGAGGCATGGGCGTTGGTCTAGGGCCCGAGCTAGGGCTAGTGAGCGCGGTAGGCGTAGCGCTGGGGTAGGGATAGGGCAAGGGGTGGGTTTCGAGGTAAACCTCGAGTAGGCCTAGAGCCAGGAGTGGGAGCTGTGGCTAGTGGTAGGGTTGGGGTTGGGCCTATGGGTAGGGGGAGCTGTAGGGCCAGGGTAGTGGTAGGAACAGAGGTAGTGCTAGGCGTAGGCCTAGGGCGAGGGGTAGTGCTCGGGGTAGGGTTAGTTGAAGGGCTAGTGTTTGGCAGAGGCCCACGGGCAGTGTTAGGGTTAGGGCTCATGTTAAGCCTAGGACTAGTGGTAGTGGTAGGGGTTGGCCGAGGACTAGGGGTAGGTGTCACGAAATGGCTCCGGGTAGTCCTAGGACTCCGAACGGATGTAGGGCTGGATTAGGGTGTGGCTAATGGTGGGTCCAGGGTGATTTCGTAGGACACGGGTTAGTGCTCTGGCTATTGGTAGGGCAAGGTGTACCGGTTGGCGGCGGGCAAGTGCTAGGCTTCGGAATAGAGTGAGCACTGGGCGTTGGTCTAGGGCCCGAGGTAGGGCTAGTGGGAGCGGTAGGCGTAGCGCTGGGGTAGGCAAAGGGCAAGGGGTGGGTGTCGGGGTAAACCTCGAAGTAGGCCTAGGACCAGGAGTGGGAGCTGTGGCTAGGGGTAGGGATGGGGGTGGGCCTATGGGTAGGGGGAGCTGTAGGGACTGGGGTAGGGGTAGGACCAGAGGTAATGCTAGGCGTAGGCCTAGGGCGAGGGGTAGTGCTCGGGGTAACCTAACCCTAACCCTAACCCTAACCCTAACACTAACCCTAACCCTAACCCTAACTCTAACACCAACCCTAACCCTAACCCTAACCCTAACCCTAACCCTATACCTAACACCAACCCTAACCCTAACCCTAACCCTAACACCAACCCTAACCCTAACCCTATCCCTAACCTTAACACAAACTCTAACCCTAATTTTAACCCTAACCCTAGCCCTAACACCAACCCTAACCAAAACCCTAACCCTAACCCTAACACCAACCCTAACCCTAACCCTAACCCTAACCCTAACCCTATGCCTAACACGAACCCTAACCCTAACCCTAACCCTAAACCTAACCCTAACCCTAACACCAACCCTAACCCTAATCCTAATCCTAACCCTAACCCTAACCCTAACACTAACCCTAACCCTAACCCTAACCCTAACACCAACCCTAACCCTAACCCTAACCCTAACCCTAACCCTATACCTAACACCAACCCTAACCCTAACCCTAATCCTAACACCAACCCTAACCCTAACCCTAACCCTAACCCTAACCCTAACCCTATACCTAACACCAACCCTAACCCTAACCCTAACCCTAACCCTAACCCTAACCCTAACCCTAACCCTAAACCTAAACCTAACCCTAACACCAACCCTAAACATAATCCTAATCCTAACCCTAACCCTAACCCTAACACTAACCCTCACCCTAACCCTAACCCTATACCTAACACCAACCCTAACCCTAACCCTAACCCTAACCCTAACCCTAACACCAACCCTAACCCTAACCCTAAACCTAACCCTAACACTAACCCTAACCCTAACCCTAACTCTAACACCAACCCTAACCCTAACCCTAACCCTAACCCTAACCCTATACCTAACACCAACCCTAACCCTAACCCTAACCCTAACACCAACCCTAACCCTAACCCTATCCCTAACCTTAACACAAACTCTAACCCTAATTTTAACCCTAACCCTAGCCCTAACACCAACCCTAACCAAAACCCTAACCCTAACCCTAACACCAACCCTAACCCTAACCCTAACCCTAACCCTAACCCTATGCCTAACACGAACCCTAACCCTAACCCTAACCCTAAACCTAACCCTAACCCTAACACCAACCCTAACCCTAATCCTAATCCTAACCCTAACCCTAACCCTAACACTAACCCTAACCCTAACCCTAACCCTAACACCAACCCTAACCCTAACCCTAACCCTAACCCTAACCCTATACCTAACACCAACCCTAACCCTAACCCTAATCCTAACACCAACCCTAACCCTAACCCTAACCCTAACCCTAACCCTAACCCTAACCCTATACCTAACACCAACCCTAACCCTAACCCTAACCCTAACCCTAACCCTAACCCTAACCCTAACCCTAACCCTAACCCTAAACCTAAACCTAACCCTAACACCAACCCTAAACATAATCCTAATCCTAACCCTAACCCTAACCCTAACACTAACCCTCACCCTAACCCTAACCCTATACCTAACACCAACCCTAACCCTAACCCTAACCCTAACCCTAACCCTAACACCAACCCTAACCCTAACCCTAAACCTAACCCTAACCCTAACCCTAACCCTGACACCAACCCTAACCCTAACCCTAACCCTAACCCTAAACGTAACACCAACCCTAACCCTAATCCAAACCCTAACCCTAACACCAACCCTAACCCTAACCCTAACCCTAACCCTAACACCAACTCTAACCCTAACACTAACCCTAACTCTAACCCTAACCCTAACCCTAACCCTAACCCTAACCCTATACCTAACACCAACCCTAACCCTAACCCTAACCCTAACACCAACCCTAACCCTAACCCTATCCCTAACCTTAACACAAACTCTAACCCTAATTTTAACCCTAACCCTAGCCCTAACACCAACCCTAACCAAAACCCTAACCCTAACCCTAACACCAACCCTAACCCTAACCCTAACCCTAACCCTAACCCTATGCCTAACACGAACCCTAACCCTAACCCTAACCCTAAACCTAACCCTAACCCTAACACCAACCCTAACCCTAATCCTAATCCTAACCCTAACCCTAACCCTAACACTAACCCTAACCCTAACCCTAACCCTAACACCAACCCTAACCCTAACCCTAACCCTAACCCTAACCCTATACCTAACACCAACCCTAACCCTAACCCTAATCCTAACACCAACCCTAACCCTAACCCTAACCCTAACCCTAACCCTAACCCTAACCCTATACCTAACACCAACCCTAACCCTAACCCTAACCCTAACCCTAACCCTAACCCTAACCCTAACCCTAAACCTAAACCTAACCCTAACACCAACCCTAAACATAATCCTAATCCTAACCCTAACCCTAACCCTAACACTAACCCTCACCCTAACCCTAACCCTATACCTAACACCAACCCTAACCCTAACCCTAACCCTAACCCTAACCCTAACACCAACCCTAACCCTAACCCTAAACCTAACCCTAACCCTAACCCTAACCCTGACACCAACCCTAACCCTAACCCTAACCCTAACCCTAAACGTAACACCAACCCTAACCCTAATCCAAACCCTAACCCTAACACCAACCCTAACCCTAACCCTAACCCTAACCCTAACACCAACTCTAACCCTAACACTAACCCTAACTCTAACCCTAACCCTAACCCTAACACCAACCCTAACCCTAACCCTAACCCTAAAACCAACCCTAACCCTAACCCTAACCCTAACCCTAACCCTAACCATAACACCAACCCTAACCCTAATTCTAACCCTAACCCTAACACCAACCCTAACCCTAATCCTAATCCTAACCCTAAACCTAACATCAACCCTAACCCTAACCCTAACCCTAACTTTAACACCAACCCTAACCCTAACCCTAACCCTAACCCTATGCCTAACACGAACCCTAACCCTAAACCTAACCCTAACCCTAACACCAACCCTAACCCTAATCCTAATCCTAACCCTAACCCTAACCCTAACACTAACCCTAACCCTAACCCTAACCCTAACACCAACCCTAACCCTAACCCTAACCCTAACCCTAACCCTATACCTAACACCAACCCTAACCCTAACCCTAACCCTAACCCTAACACCAACCCTAACCCTAACCCTAACCCTAACACCAACCCTAACCCTAATCCTAACCCTAACCCTAAAGCTAACATCAACCCTAATCCTAACCCTAACCCTAACCCTAACTCCAACCCTAACCCTAACCCTAACCCTAACCCTAACCCTATGCCTAACACGAACCCTAACCCTAAATCTAACCCTAACCCTAACACCAACCCTAACCCTAATCCTAATCCTAACCCTAACCCTAACCCTAACACTAACCCTAACCCTAACCCTAACCCTAACACCAACCCTAACCCTAATCCTAACCCTAACCCTAACCCTATACCTAACACCAAACCTAACCCTAACCCTAACCCTAACGCTAACACCAACCATAACCCTAACCCTAACCCTAACACCAACCCTAACCCTAATCCTAACCCTAACCCTAAAGCTAACATCAACCCTAATCCTAACCCTAACCCTAACCCTAACACCAACCCTAACCCTAACCCTAACCCTAACCCTAACCCTATGCCTAACACGAAACCTAACCCTAAATCTAACCCTAACCCTAACACCAACCCTAACCCTAATCCTAATCCTAACCCTAACCCTAACCCTAACACCAACCCTAACCCTAACCCTAACCCTAACACCAACCCTAACCCTAATCCTAACCCTAACCCTAACCCTATACCTAACACCAACCCTAACCCTAACCCTAACCCTAACGCTAACACCAACCCTAACCCTAACCCTAACCCTAACACCAACCCTAACCCTAATCCTAACCCTAACCCTAACCCTAACACCAACCCTACCCTAATCCTAACCCTAACCCTAACCCTAACCCTAACACCAACCCTAACTGTAACCCTAACCCTAAACCTAACCCTAACCCTAACACTAACCCTAACCCTAACCCTAACACCAACCCTAACCCTAACCATAACCCTAACCCTAACACCAACCCTAACCCTAACCCTAACCCTAAAACCAACCCTAACCCTAACCCTAACCCTAACCCTAACCCTAACCATAACACCAACCCTAACCCTAATTCTAACCCTAACCCTAACACCAACCCTAACCCTAATCCTAATCCTAACCCTAAACCTAACATCAACCCTAACCCTAACCCTAACCCTAACTTTAACACCAACCCTAACCCTAACCCTAACCCTAACCCTAACCCTATGCCTAACACGAACCCTAACCCTAAACCTAACCCTAACCCTAACACCAACCCTAACCCTAATCCTAATCCTAACCCTAACCCTAACCCTAACACTAACCCTAACACTAACCATAACCCTAACACCAACCCTAACCCTAACCCTAACCCTAACCCTAACCCTATACCTAACACCAACCCTAACCCTAACCCTAACCCTAACCCTAACACCAACCCTAACCCTAACCCTAACCCTAACACCAACCCTAACCCTAATCCTAACCCTAACCCTAAAGCTAACATCAACCCTAACCCTAACCCTAACCCTAACCCTAACACCAACCCTAACCCTAACCCTAACCCTAACACCAACCCTAACCCTAACCCTAACCCTAACCCTAAAACCAACCCTAACCCTAATCCTAACCCTAACCCTAACCCTATACCTAACACCAACCCTAACCCTAACCCTAACCCTAACACCAACCCTAACCCTAACCCTAACCCTAACACCAACCCTAACCCTAATCCTAAGCCTAACCCTAACCCTAACCCTAACACCAACCCTAACCCTAACCCTAACCCTAACCCTAACCCTATGCCTAACACGAACCCTAACCCTAACCCTAACCCTAAACCTAACCCTAACCCTAACACCAACCCTAAACCTAATCCTAATCCTAACCCTAACCCTAACCCTAACCCTAACACTAACCCTAACCCTAACCCTAACCCTAACACCAAACCTAACCCTAAGCGTACCCCTAACCCTAAACCTATACCTAACACCAACCCTAACCCAAACCCTAACCCTAACCCTAACACCAACCCTAACCCTAACCCTAACCCTAACACCAACCCTACCCTAATCCTAACCCTAACCCTAACCCTAACCCTAACACCAACCCTAACTGTAACCCTAACCCTAAACCTAACCCTAACCCTAACACTAACCCTAACCCTAACCCTAACACCAACCCTAACCCTAACCCTAACCCTAACCCTAACACCAACCCTAACCCTAACCCTAACCCTAACTCTAACCCTAACCCTAACCCTAACACCAACCCTAACCCTAACCCTAACCCTAACGCTAACACCAACCCTAACCCTAATTCTAACCCTAACACCAACCCTAACCCTAATCCTAACCCTAACCCTAACCCTATACCTAACACCAACCCTAACCCTAACCCTAACCCTAACCCTAACACCAACCGTAACCCTAACCCTAACCCTAACACCAACCCTACTCTAATCCTAACCCTAACCCTAACCCTAACCCTAACACCAACCCTAACTGTAACCCTAACCCTAAACCTAACCCTAACCCTAACACTAACCCTAACCCTAACCCTAACACCAACCCTAACCCTAACCCTAACCCTAACCCTAACACCAACCAAAACCCTAACCCTAACCCTAACTCTAACCCTAACCCTAACCCTAACACCAACCCTAACCCTAACCCTAACCCTAACGCTAACACCAACCCTAACCCTAACCCTAACCCTAACACCAACCCTAACCCTAATCCTAACCCTAACCCTAACCCTAACCCTAACACCAACCCTAACCGTAACCCTAACCCTAACCCTAACCCAGCCCTATGCCTAACACGAACCCTAACCCTAACCCTAACCCTAACACCAACCCTAACCCTAACCCTAACCCTAACCCTAACCCTAAACGTAACACCAACCCTGACCCTAACCCAAACCCTAACCCTAACACAAACCCTAACCCTAACCCTAACCCTAACCCTAACACCAACCCTAACCCTAACCCTAACCCTAACTCTAACCCTAACCCTAACCCTAACACCAACCCTAACCCTAACCCTAACCCTAACAACAACCCTAACCCTAACCCTAACCCTAACCCTAACCTTAACCCTAACCCTAACCCTAACCCTAACACCAACCCTAACCCTAACCCTAACCCTAACACCAACCCTAACCCTAACCCTAACCCTAACCCTAAAGCTAACATCAACCCTAACCCTAACCCTAACCCTAACACCAACCTAACCCTAACCCTAACCCTAACCCTAACCCTATGCCTAACACGAACCCTAACCCTAAACCTAACCCTAACCCTAACACCAACCCTAACCCTAATCCTAATCCTAACCCTAACCCTAACCCTAACACTAACCCTAACCCTAACCCTAACCCTAACACCAACCCTAACCCTAACCCTAACCCTAACCCTAACCCTATACCTAACACCAACCCTAACCCTAACCCTAACCCTAACACCAACCTTAACCCTAACCCTAACCCTAACACCAACCCTAACCCTAATCCTAACCCTAACCCTAACCCTAACACCAACCCTAACCGTAACCCTAACCCTAACCCTAACACCAAACCTAACCAAAACCCTAACCCTAACCCTAACACCAACCCTAACCCTAACCCTAACCCTAACCCTAACCCTATGCCTAACACGAACCCTAACCCTAACCCTAACCCTAAACCTAACCCTAACCCTAACACCAACCCTAACCCTAATCCTAATCCTAACCCTAACCCTAACCCTAACACTAACCCTAACCCTAACCCTAACACCAACCCTAACCCTAACCCTAACCCTAACCCTAAACCTATACCTAACACCAACCCTAACCCTAACCCTAACCCTAACACCAACCCTAACCCTAACCCTAACCCTAACACCAACCCTAACCCTAATCCTAACCCTAACCCTAACCCTAACCCTAACACCAACCCTAACCGTAACCCTAACCCTAACGCTAACCCTAACCCTAACACCAACCCTAACCCTAACCCTAACCCTAACCCTAACACCAACCCTATCCCTAACCCTAACCCTAAACCCTAATCCTAACCCTAACCCTAACCCTAACCCTAACCCTAACCCTAACAAGGGCAAGGTTTACTGGTCAGCGACGGGCAAGTTCTAGGCCTCGGACTAGAAGGAGGCATGGGCGTTGGTCTAGGGCCCGAGCTAGGGCTAGTGAGAGCGGTAGGTGTAGCGCTGGGGCAGGCATAGGGCAAGGGGTGGGTGTCGAGGTAAACCTCGAGTAGGCCTAGAGCCAGGAGTGGGAGCTGTGGCTAGTGGTAGGGTTGGGGGTGGGCCTATGGGTAGGGGGAGCTGTAGGGCCAGGGTAGTGGTAGGAACAGAGGTAGTGCTAGGCGTAGGCCTAGGGCGAGGGGTAGTGCTCGGGGTAGGGTTAGTTGAAGGGCTAGTGTTTGGCAGAGGCCCACGGGCAGTGTTAGGGTTAGGGCTCATGTTAAGCCTAGGACTAGTGGTAGTGGTAGGGGTTGGCCGAGGACTAGGGGTAGGTGTCACGAAATGGCTCCGGGTAGTCCTAGGACTCCGAACGGATGTAGGGCTGGATTAGGGTGTGGCTAATGGTGGGTCCAGGGTGATTTCGTAGGACACGGGTTAGTGCTCTGGCTATTGGTAGGGCAAGGTGTACCGGTTGGAGACGGGCAAGTGCTAGGCTTCGGACTAGAGTGAGCACTGGGCGTTGGTCTAGGGCCCGAGGTAGGGCTAGTGGGAGCGGTAGGCGTAGCGCTGGGGTAGGCAAAGGGCAAGGGGTGGGTGTTGGGGTAAACCTCGAAGTAGGCCTAGGACCAGGAGTGGGAGCTGTGGCTAGGGGTAGGGATGGGGGTGGGCCTATGGGTAGGGGGAGCTGTAGGGACTGGGGTAGGGGTAGGACCAGAGGTAGTGCTAGGCGTAGGCCTAGGGCGAGGGATAGTGCTCGGGGTAACCTAACCCTAACCCTAACCCTAACCCTAACACTAACCCTAACCCTAACCCTAACTCTAACACCAACCCTAACCCTAACCCTAACCCTAACCCTAACCCTATACCTAACACCAACCCTGACCCTAACCCAAACCCTAACCCTAACACAAACCCTAACCCTAACCCTAACCCTAACACCAACCCTAACCCTAACCCTAACCCTAACTCTAACCCTAACCCTAACCCTAACACCAACCCTAACCCTAACCCTAACCCTAACAACAACCCTAACCCTAACCCTAACCCTAACCCTAACCTTAACCCTAACCCTAACCCTAACCCTAACACCAACCCTTACCCTAACCCTAACCCTAACCCTAACACCAACCCTAACCCTAATCCTAACCCTAACCCTAAAGCTAACATCAACCCTAACCCTAACCCTAACCCTAACACCAACCTAACCCTAACCCTAACCCTAACCCTAACCCTATGCCTAACACGAACCCTAACCCTAAACCTAACCCTAACCCTAACACCAACCCTAACCCTAATCCTAATCCTAACCCTAACCCTAACCCTAACACTAACCCTAACCCTAAACCTAACCCTAACACCAACCCTAACCCTAACCCTAACCCTAACCCTAACCCTATACCTAACACCAACCCTAACCCTAACCCTAACCCTAACACCAACCCTAACCCTAACCCTAACCCTAACACCAACCCTAACCCTAATCCTAACCCTATCCCTAACCCTAACCCTAACACCAACCCTAACCGTAACCCTAACCCTAACCCTAACACCAACCCTAACCAAAACCCTAACCCTAACCCTAACACCAACCCTAACCCTAACCCTAACCCTAACCCTAACCCTATGCCTAACACGAACCCTAACCCTAACCCTAACCCTAAACCTAACCCTAACCCTAACACCAACCCTAACCCTAATCCTAATCCTAACCCTAACCCTAACCTTAACACTAACCCTAACCCTAACCCTAACACCAACCCTAACCCTAACCCTAACCCTAACCCTAAACCTATACCTAACACCAACCCTAACCCTAACCCTAACCCTAACCCTAACACCAACCCTAACCCTAACCCTAACCCTAACACCAACCCTAACCCTAATCCTAACCCTAACCCTAACCCTAACCCTAACACCAACCCTAACCGTAACCCTAACCCTAACGCTAACCCTAACCCTAACACCAACCCTAACCCTAACCCTAACCCTAACCCTAACACCAACCCTATCCCTAACCCTAACCCTAAACCCTAATCCTAACCCTAACCCTAACCCTAACCCTAACCCTAACCCTAACAAGGGCAAGGTTTACTGGTCAGCGACGGGCAAGTTCTAGGCCTCGGACTAGAAGGAGGCATGGGCGTTGGTCTAGGGCCCGAGCTAGGGCTAGTGAGAGCGGTAGGTGTAGCGCTGGGGCAGGCATAGGGCAAGGGGTGGGTGTCGAGGTAAACCTCGAGTAGGCCTAGACCAGGAGTGGGAGC
>NW_027669099.1:112500-125000 GCF_964194185.1 Rhinolophus hipposideros | reverse complement strand
AACCCTAACACCAACCCTAACTCTAATCCTAACCCTAACCCTAAAGCTAACATCAACCCTAACCCTAACCCTAACCCTAACCCTAACAACAACCCTAACCCTAATCCTAACCCTAACCCTAACCCTAACCCTAACCCTAACCCTAACCCTATACCTAACACCAACCCTAACCCTAACCCTAACTCTAACCCTAACACCAACCCTAACCCTAACCCTAACCCTAACACCAACCCTAACCCTAATCCTAACCCTAACCCTAACCCTAACTCTAACACCAACCCTAACCGTAACCCTAACCCTAACCCTAACACCAACCCTAACCCTAACCCTAACCCTAACCTTAACACCAACTCTAACCCTAATCCTAACCCTAACCCTAACCCTAACACCAACCCTAACCAAAACCCTAACCCTAACCCTAACACCAACCCTAACCCTAACCCTAACCCTAACCCTAACCCTAACCCTATGCCTAACACGAACCCTAACCCTAACCCTAACCCTAAACCTAACCCTAACCCTAACACCAACCCTAACCCTAATCCTAATCCTAACCCTAACCCTAACCCTAACACTAACCCTAACCCTAACCCTAACCCTAACACCAAACCTAACCCTAACCCTAACCCTAACCCTAAACCTATACCTAACACCAACCCTAACCCTAACCCTAACACCAACCCTAACCCTAACCGTAACCCTAACACCAACCCTAACCCTAATCCTAACCCTAACCCTAACCCTAACCCTAACACCTACCCTAATCGTAACCCTAACCCTAACCGTAACCCTAACCCTAACACCAACCATAACCCTAACCCTAACCCTAACCCTAACACCAACCCTAACCCTAACAAGGGCAAGGTTTACTGGTCAGCGACGGGCAAGTTCTAGGCCTCGGACTAGAAGGAGGCATGGGCGTTGGTCTAGGGCCCGAGCTAGGGCTAGTGAGAGCGGTAGGCGTAGCGCTGGGGTAGGCATAGGGCAAGGAATGGGTGTCGAGGTAAACCTCGAGTAGGCCTAGAGCGAGGAGTGGGAGCTGTGGCTAGTGGTAGGGTTGGGGGTGGGCCTATGGGTAGGGGGAGCTGTAGGGCCAGGGTAGTGGTAGGAACAGTGGTAGTGCTAGGCGTAGTCCTAGGGCGAGGGGTAGTGCTCGGGGTAGGGTTAGTTGAAGGGCTAGTGTTTGGCAGAGGCCCACGGGCAGTGTTAGGGTTAGGGCTCATGTTAAGCCTAGGACTAGTGGTAGTGGTAGGGGTTGGCCGAAGACTAGGGGTAGGTGTCACGAAATGGCTCCGGGTAGTCCTAGGACTCCAAACGGATGTAGGGCTGGATTAGGGTGTGGCTAATGGTGGGTCCAGGGTGATTTCGTAGGACACGGGTTAGTGCTCTGGCTATTGGTAGGGCAAGGTGTACCGGTTGGCGACGGGCAAGTGCTAGGCTTCGGACTAGAGTGAGCACTGGGCGTTGGTCTAGGGCCCGAGGTAGGGCTAGTGGGAGCGGTAGGCGTAGCGCTGGGGTAGGCATAGGGCAAGGAATGGGTGTCGAGGTAAACCTCGAGTAGGCCTAGAGCGAGGAGTGGGAGCTGTGGCTAGGAGTAGGGATGGGGGTGGGCCTATGGGTAGGGGGAGCTGTAGGGACTGGGGTAGGGGTAGGACCAGATGTAGTGCTAGGCGTAGGCCTAGGGCGAGGGGTAGTGCTCGGGGTAACCTAACCCTAACCCTAACCCTAACCCTAACACTAACCCTAACCCTAACCCTAACTCTAACACCAACCCTAACCCTAACCCTAACCCTAACCCTAAACCTATACCTAACACCAACCCTAACCCTAATCCTAATCCTAACCCTAACCCTAACCCTAACACTAACCCTAACCCTAACCCTAACACCAACCCTAACCCTAACCCTAACCCTAACCCTAAACCTATACCTAACACCAATCCTAACCCTAACCCTAACCCTAACCCTAACACCAACCCTAACCCTAACCCTAACCCTAACACCAACCCTAACCCTAATCCTAACCCTAACCCTAACTCTAACCCTAACACCAACCCTAACCGTAACCCTAACCCTAACCCTAACCCTAACCCTAACCCAAATACCAACCATAACCCTAACCTTAACCCTAACCCTAACACCAACCCTAACCCTAACCCTAACCCTAAACCCTAATCCTAACCCTAACCCTAACCCTAACCCTAACCCTAACCCTAACAAGGGCAAGGTTTACTGGTCAGCGACGGGCAAGTTCTAGGCCTCGGACTAGAAGGAGGCATGGGCGTTGGTCTAGGGCCCGAGCTAGGGCTAGTGAGCGCGGTAGGCGTAGCGCTGGGGTAGGGATAGGGCAAGGGGTGGGTTTCGAGGTAAACCTCGAGTAGGCCTAGAGCCAGGAGTGGGAGCTGTGGCTAGTGGTAGGGTTGGGGTTGGGCCTATGGGTAGGGGGAGCTGTAGGGCCAGGGTAGTGGTAGGAACAGAGGTAGTGCTAGGCGTAGGCCTAGGGCGAGGGGTAGTGCTCGGGGTAGGGTTAGTTGAAGGGCTAGTGTTTGGCAGAGGCCCACGGGCAGTGTTAGGGTTAGGGCTCATGTTAAGCCTAGGACTAGTGGTAGTGGTAGGGGTTGGCCGAGGACTAGGGGTAGGTGTCACGAAATGGCTCCGGGTAGTCCTAGGACTCCGAACGGATGTAGGGCTGGATTAGGGTGTGGCTAATGGTGGGTCCAGGGTGATTTCGTAGGACACGGGTTAGTGCTCTGGCTATTGGTAGGGCAAGGTGTACCGGTTGGCGACGGGCAAGTGCTAGGCTTCGGAATAGAGTGAGCACTGGGCGTTGGTCTAGGGCCCGAGGTAGGGCTAGTGGGAGCGGTAGGCGTAGCGCTGGGGTAGGCAAAGGGCAAGGGGTGGGTGTCGGGGTAAACCTCGAAGTAGGCCTAGGACCAGGAGTGGGAGCTGTGGCTAGGGGTAGGGATGGGGGTGGGCCTATGGGTAGGGGGAGCTGTAGGGACTGGGGTAGGGGTAGGACCAGAGGTAATGCTAGGCGTAGGCCTAGGGCGAGGGGTAGTGCTCGGGGTAACCTAACCCTAACCCTAACCCTAACCCTAACACTAACCCTAACCCTAACCCTAACTCTAACACCAACCCTAACCCTAACCCTAACCCTAACCCTAACCCTATACCTAACACCAACCCTAACCCTAACCCTAACCCTAACACCAACCCTAACCCTAACCCTATCCCTAACCTTAACACAAACTCTAACCCTAATTTTAACCCTAACCCTAGCCCTAACACCAACCCTAACCAAAACCCTAACCCTAACCCTAACACCAACCCTAACCCTAACCCTAACCCTAACCCTAACCCTATGCCTAACACGAACCCTAACCCTAACCCTAACCCTAAACCTAACCCTAACCCTAACACCAACCCTAACCCTAATCCTAATCCTAACCCTAACCCTAACCCTAACACTAACCCTAACCCTAACCCTAACCCTAACACCAACCCTAACCCTAACCCTAACCCTAACCCTAACCCTATACCTAACACCAACCCTAACCCTAACCCTAATCCTAACACCAACCCTAACCCTAACCCTAACCCTAACCCTAACCCTAACCCTATACCTAACACCAACCCTAACCCTAACCCTAACCCTAACCCTAACCCTAACCCTAACCCTAACCCTAACCCTAAACCTAAACCTAACTCTAACACCAACCCTAAACATAATCCTAATCCTAACCCTAACCCTAACCCTAACACTAACCCTCACCCTAACCCTAACCCTATACCTAACACCAACCCTAACCCTAACCCTAACCCTAACCCTAACCCTAACACCAACCCTAACCCTAACCCTAAACCTAACCCTAACACTAACCCTAACCCTAACCCTAACTCTAACACCAACCCTAACCCTAACCCTAACCCTAACCCTAACCCTATACCTAACACCAACCCTAACCCTAACCCTAACCCTAACACCAACCCTAACCCTAACCCTATCCCTAACCTTAACACAAACTCTAACCCTAATTTTAACCCTAACCCTAGCCCTAACACCAACCCTAACCAAAACCCTAACCCTAACCCTAACACCAACCCTAACCCTAACCCTAACCCTAACCCTAACCCTATGCCTAACACGAACCCTAACCCTAACCCTAACCCTAAACCTAACCCTAACCCTAACACCAACCCTAACCCTAATCCTAATCCTAACCCTAACCCTAACCCTAACACTAACCCTAACCCTAACCCTAACCCTAACACCAACCCTAACCCTAACCCTAACCCTAACCCTAACCCTATACCTAACACCAACCCTAACCCTAACCCTAATCCTAACACCAACCCTAACCCTAACCCTAACCCTAACCCTAACCCTAACCCTAACCCTATACCTAACACCAACCCTAACCCTAACCCTAACCCTAACCCTAACCCTAACCCTAACCCTAACCCTAACCCTAACCCTAAACCTAAACCTAACCCTAACACCAACCCTAAACATAATCCTAATCCTAACCCTAACCCTAACCCTAACACTAACCCTCACCCTAACCCTAACCCTATACCTAACACCAACCCTAACCCTAACCCTAACCCTAACCCTAACCCTAACACCAACCCTAACCCTAACCCTAAACCTAACCCTAACCCTAACCCTAACCCTGACACCAACCCTAACCCTAACCCTAACCCTAACCCTAAACGTAACACCAACCCTAACCCTAATCCAAACCCTAACCCTAACACCAACCCTAACCCTAACCCTAACCCTAACCCTAACACCAACTCTAACCCTAACACTAACCCTAACTCTAACCCTAACCCTAACCCTAACCCTAACCCTAACCCTATACCTAACACCAACCCTAACCCTAACCCTAACCCTAACACCAACCCTAACCCTAACCCTATCCCTAACCTTAACACAAACTCTAACCCTAATTTTAACCCTAACCCTAGCCCTAACACCAACCCTAACCAAAACCCTAACCCTAACCCTAACACCAACCCTAACCCTAACCCTAACCCTAACCCTAACCCTATGCCTAACACGAACCCTAACCCTAACCCTAACCCTAAACCTAACCCTAACCCTAACACCAACCCTAACCCTAATCCTAATCCTAACCCTAACCCTAACCCTAACACTAACCCTAACCCTAACCCTAACCCTAACACCAACCCTAACCCTAACCCTAACCCTAACCCTAACCCTATACCTAACACCAACCCTAACCCTAACCCTAATCCTAACACCAACCCTAACCCTAACCCTAACCCTAACCCTAACCCTAACCCTAACCCTATACCTAACACCAACCCTAACCCTAACCCTAACCCTAACCCTAACCCTAACCCTAACCCTAACCCTAAACCTAAACCTAACCCTAACACCAACCCTAAACATAATCCTAATCCTAACCCTAACCCTAACCCTAACACTAACCCTCACCCTAACCCTAACCCTATACCTAACACCAACCCTAACCCTAACCCTAACCCTAACCCTAACCCTAACACCAACCCTAACCCTAACCCTAAACCTAACCCTAACCCTAACCCTAACCCTGACACCAACCCTAACCCTAACCCTAACCCTAACCCTAAACGTAACACCAACCCTAACCCTAATCCAAACCCTAACCCTAACACCAACCCTAACCCTAACCCTAACCCTAACCCTAACACCAACTCTAACCCTAACACTAACCCTAACTCTAACCCTAACCCTAACCCTAACACCAACCCTAACCCTAACCCTAACCCTAAAACCAACCCTAACCCTAACCCTAACCCTAACCCTAACCATAACACCAACCCTAACCCTAATTCTAACCCTAACCCTAACACCAACCCTAACCCTAATCCTAATCCTAACCCTAAACCTAACATCAACCCTAACCCTAACCCTAACCCTAACTTTAACACCAACCCTAACCCTAACCCTAACCCTAACCCTATGCCTAACACGAACCCTAACCCTAAACCTAACCCTAACCCTAACACCAACCCTAACCCTAATCCTAATCCTAACCCTAACCCTAACCCTAACACTAACCCTAACCCTAACCCTAACCCTAACACCAACCCTAACCCTAACCCTAACCCTAACCCTAACCCTATACCTAACACCAACCCTAACCCTAACCCTAACCCTAACCCTAACACCAACCCTAACCCTAACCCTAACCCTAACACCAACCCTAACCCTAATCCTAACCCTAACCCTAAAGCTAACATCAACCCTAATCCTAACCCTAACCCTAACCCTAACTCCAACCCTAACCCTAACCCTAACCCTAACCCTAACCCTATGCCTAACACGAACCCTAACCCTAAATCTAACCCTAACCCTAACACCAACCCTAACCCTAATCCTAATCCTAACCCTAACCCTAACCCTAACACTAACCCTAACCCTAACCCTAACCCTAACACCAACCCTAACCCTAATCCTAACCCTAACCCTAACCCTATACCTAACACCAAACCTAACCCTAACCCTAACCCTAACGCTAACACCAACCATAACCCTAACCCTAACCCTAACACCAACCCTAACCCTAATCCTAACCCTAACCCTAAAGCTAACATCAACCCTAATCCTAACCCTAACCCTAACCCTAACACCAACCCTAACCCTAACCCTAACCCTAACCCTAACCCTATGCCTAACACGAAACCTAACCCTAAATCTAACCCTAACCCTAACACCAACCCTAACCCTAATCCTAATCCTAACCCTAACCCTAACCCTAACACCAACCCTAACCCTAACCCTAACCCTAACACCAACCCTAACCCTAATCCTAACCCTAACCCTAACCCTATACCTAACACCAACCCTAACCCTAACCCTAACCCTAACGCTAACACCAACCCTAACCCTAACCCTAACCCTAACACCAACCCTAACCCTAATCCTAACCCTAACCCTAACCCTAACACCAACCCTACCCTAATCCTAACCCTAACCCTAACCCTAACCCTAACACCAACCCTAACTGTAACCCTAACCCTAAACCTAACCCTAACCCTAACACTAACCCTAACCCTAACCCTAACACCAACCCTAACCCTAACCATAACCCTAACCCTAACACCAACCCTAACCCTAACCCTAACCCTAAAACCAACCCTAACCCTAACCCTAACCCTAACCCTAACCCTAACCATAACACCAACCCTAACCCTAATTCTAACCCTAACCCTAACACCAACCCTAACCCTAATCCTAATCCTAACCCTAAACCTAACATCAACCCTAACCCTAACCCTAACCCTAACTTTAACACCAACCCTAACCCTAACCCTAACCCTAACCCTAACCCTATGCCTAACACGAACCCTAACCCTAAACCTAACCCTAACCCTAACACCAACCCTAACCCTAATCCTAATCCTAACCCTAACCCTAACCCTAACACTAACCCTAACACTAACCATAACCCTAACACCAACCCTAACCCTAACCCTAACCCTAACCCTAACCCTATACCTAACACCAACCCTAACCCTAACCCTAACCCTAACCCTAACACCAACCCTAACCCTAACCCTAACCCTAACACCAACCCTAACCCTAATCCTAACCCTAACCCTAAAGCTAACATCAACCCTAACCCTAACCCTAACCCTAACCCTAACACCAACCCTAACCCTAACCCTAACCCTAACACCAACCCTAACCCTAACCCTAACCCTAACCCTAAAACCAACCCTAACCCTAATCCTAACCCTAACCCTAACCCTATACCTAACACCAACCCTAACCCTAACCCTAACCCTAACACCAACCCTAACCCTAACCCTAACCCTAACACCAACCCTAACCCTAATCCTAAGCCTAACCCTAACCCTAACCCTAACACCAACCCTAACCCTAACCCTAACCCTAACCCTAACCCTATGCCTAACACGAACCCTAACCCTAACCCTAACCCTAAACCTAACCCTAACCCTAACACCAACCCTAAACCTAATCCTAATCCTAACCCTAACCCTAACCCTAACCCTAACACTAACCCTAACCCTAACCCTAACCCTAACACCAAACCTAACCCTAAGCGTACCCCTAACCCTAAACCTATACCTAACACCAACCCTAACCCTAACCCTAACCCTAACCCTAACACCAACCCTAACCCTAACCCTAACCCTAACACCAACCCTACCCTAATCCTAACCCTAACCCTAACCCTAACCCTAACACCAACCCTAACTGTAACCCTAACCCTAAACCTAACCCTAACCCTAACACTAACCCTAACCCTAACCCTAACACCAACCCTAACCCTAACCCTAACCCTAACCCTAACACCAACCCTAACCCTAACCCTAACCCTAACTCTAACCCTAACCCTAACCCTAACACCAACCCTAACCCTAACCCTAACCCTAACGCTAACACCAACCCTAACCCTAATTCTAACCCTAACACCAACCCTAACCCTAATCCTAACCCTAACCCTAACCCTATACCTAACACCAACCCTAACCCTAACCCTAACCCTAACCCTAACACCAACCGTAACCCTAACCCTAACCCTAACACCAACCCTACTCTAATCCTAACCCTAACCCTAACCCTAACCCTAACACCAACCCTAACTGTAACCCTAACCCTAAACCTAACCCTAACCCTAACACTAACCCTAACCCTAACCCTAACACCAACCCTAACCCTAACCCTAACCCTAACCCTAACACCAACCAAAACCCTAACCCTAACCCTAACTCTAACCCTAACCCTAACCCTAACACCAACCCTAACCCTAACCCTAACCCTAACGCTAACACCAACCCTAACCCTAACCCTAACCCTAACACCAACCCTAACCCTAATCCTAACCCTAACCCTAACCCTAACCCTAACACCAACCCTAACCGTAACCCTAACCCTAACCCTAACCCAGCCCTATGCCTAACACGAACCCTAACCCTAACCCTAACCCTAACACCAACCCTAACCCTAACCCTAACCCTAACCCTAACCCTAAACGTAACACCAACCCTGACCCTAACCCAAACCCTAACCCTAACACAAACCCTAACCCTAACCCTAACCCTAACCCTAACACCAACCCTAACCCTAACCCTAACCCTAACTCTAACCCTAACCCTAACCCTAACACCAACCCTAACCCTAACCCTAACCCTAACAACAACCCTAACCCTAACCCTAACCCTAACCCTAACCTTAACCCTAACCCTAACCCTAACCCTAACACCAACCCTAACCCTAACCCTAACCCTAACACCAACCCTAACCCTAACCCTAACCCTAACCCTAAAGCTAACATCAACCCTAACCCTAACCCTAACCCTAACACCAACCTAACCCTAACCCTAACCCTAACCCTAACCCTATGCCTAACACGAACCCTAACCCTAAACCTAACCCTAACCCTAACACCAACCCTAACCCTAATCCTAATCCTAACCCTAACCCTAACCCTAACACTAACCCTAACCCTAACCCTAACCCTAACACCAACCCTAACCCTAACCCTAACCCTAACCCTAACCCTATACCTAACACCAACCCTAACCCTAACCCTAACCCTAACACCAACCTTAACCCTAACCCTAACCCTAACACCAACCCTAACCCTAATCCTAACCCTAACCCTAACCCTAACACCAACCCTAACCGTAACCCTAACCCTAACCCTAACACCAAACCTAACCAAAACCCTAACCCTAACCCTAACACCAACCCTAACCCTAACCCTAACCCTAACCCTAACCCTATGCCTAACACGAACCCTAACCCTAACCCTAACCCTAAACCTAACCCTAACCCTAACACCAACCCTAACCCTAATCCTAATCCTAACCCTAACCCTAACCCTAACACTAACCCTAACCCTAACCCTAACACCAACCCTAACCCTAACCCTAACCCTAACCCTAAACCTATACCTAACACCAACCCTAACCCTAACCCTAACCCTAACACCAACCCTAACCCTAACCCTAACCCTAACACCAACCCTAACCCTAATCCTAACCCTAACCCTAACCCTAACCCTAACACCAACCCTAACCGTAACCCTAACCCTAACGCTAACCCTAACCCTAACACCAACCCTAACCCTAACCCTAACCCTAACCCTAACACCAACCCTATCCCTAACCCTAACCCTAAACCCTAATCCTAACCCTAACCCTAACCCTAACCCTAACCCTAACCCTAACAAGGGCAAGGTTTACTGGTCAGCGACGGGCAAGTTCTAGGCCTCGGACTAGAAGGAGGCATGGGCGTTGGTCTAGGGCCCGAGCTAGGGCTAGTGAGAGCGGTAGGTGTAGCGCTGGGGCAGGCATAGGGCAAGGGGTGGGTGTCGAGGTAAACCTCGAGTAGGCCTAGAGCCAGGAGTGGGAGCTGTGGCTAGTGGTAGGGTTGGGGGTGGGCCTATGGGTAGGGGGAGCTGTAGGGCCAGGGTAGTGGTAGGAACAGAGGTAGTGCTAGGCGTAGGCCTAGGGCGAGGGGTAGTGCTCGGGGTAGGGTTAGTTGAAGGGCTAGTGTTTGGCAGAGGCCCACGGGCAGTGTTAGGGTTAGGGCTCATGTTAAGCCTAGGACTAGTGGTAGTGGTAGGGGTTGGCCGAGGACTAGGGGTAGGTGTCACGAAATGGCTCCGGGTAGTCCTAGGACTCCGAACGGATGTAGGGCTGGATTAGGGTGTGGCTAATGGTGGGTCCAGGGTGATTTCGTAGGACACGGGTTAGTGCTCTGGCTATTGGTAGGGCAAGGTGTACCGGTTGGAGACGGGCAAGTGCTAGGCTTCGGACTAGAGTGAGCACTGGGCGTTGGTCTAGGGCCCGAGGTAGGGCTAGTGGGAGCGGTAGGCGTAGCGCTGGGGTAGGCAAAGGGCAAGGGGTGGGTGTTGGGGTAAACCTCGAAGTAGGCCTAGGACCAGGAGTGGGAGCTGTGGCTAGGGGTAGGGATGGGGGTGGGCCTATGGGTAGGGGGAGCTGTAGGGACTGGGGTAGGGGTAGGACCAGAGGTAGTGCTAGGCGTAGGCCTAGGGCGAGGGATAGTGCTCGGGGTAACCTAACCCTAACCCTAACCCTAACCCTAACACTAACCCTAACCCTAACCCTAACTCTAACACCAACCCTAACCCTAACCCTAACCCTAACCCTAACCCTATACCTAACACCAACCCTGACCCTAACCCAAACCCTAACCCTAACACAAACCCTAACCCTAACCCTAACCCTAACACCAACCCTAACCCTAACCCTAACCCTAACTCTAACCCTAACCCTAACCCTAACACCAACCCTAACCCTAACCCTAACCCTAACAACAACCCTAACCCTAACCCTAACCCTAACCCTAACCTTAACCCTAACCCTAACCCTAACCCTAACACCAACCCTTACCCTAACCCTAACCCTAACCCTAACACCAACCCTAACCCTAATCCTAACCCTAACCCTAAAGCTAACATCAACCCTAACCCTAACCCTAACCCTAACACCAACCTAACCCTAACCCTAACCCTAACCCTAACCCTATGCCTAACACGAACCCTAACCCTAAACCTAACCCTAACCCTAACACCAACCCTAACCCTAATCCTAATCCTAACCCTAACCCTAACCCTAACACTAACCCTAACCCTAAACCTAACCCTAACACCAACCCTAACCCTAACCCTAACCCTAACCCTAACCCTATACCTAACACCAACCCTAACCCTAACCCTAACCCTAACACCAACCCTAACCCTAACCCTAACCCTAACACCAACCCTAACCCTAATCCTAACCCTATCCCTAACCCTAACCCTAACACCAACCCTAACCGTAACCCTAACCCTAACCCTAACACCAACCCTAACCAAAACCCTAACCCTAACCCTAACACCAACCCTAACCCTAACCCTAACCCTAACCCTAACCCTATGCCTAACACGAACCCTAACCCTAACCCTAACCCTAAACCTAACCCTAACCCTAACACCAACCCTAACCCTAATCCTAATCCTAACCCTAACCCTAACCTTAACACTAACCCTAACCCTAACCCTAACACCAACCCTAACCCTAACCCTAACCCTAACCCTAAACCTATACCTAACACCAACCCTAACCCTAACCCTAACCCTAACCCTAACACCAACCCTAACCCTAACCCTAACCCTAACACCAACCCTAACCCTAATCCTAACCCTAACCCTAACCCTAACCCTAACACCAACCCTAACCGTAACCCTAACCCTAACGCTAACCCTAACCCTAACACCAACCCTAACCCTAACCCTAACCCTAACCCTAACACCAACCCTATCCCTAACCCTAACCCTAAACCCTAATCCTAACCCTAACCCTAACCCTAACCCTAACCCTAACCCTAACAAGGGCAAGGTTTACTGGTCAGCGACGGGCAAGTTCTAGGCCTCGGACTAGAAGGAGGCATGGGCGTTGGTCTAGGGCCCGAGCTAGGGCTAGTGAGAGCGGTAGGTGTAGCGCTGGGGCAGG
>NW_027669099.1:57500-65000 GCF_964194185.1 Rhinolophus hipposideros | reverse complement strand
ACCCTAACCCTAACCCTAACATTACCCTAACCCTAACCCTAACCCTAACCCTAACCTTAACCCTAACCCTAACCCTAACCCTAACACCAACCCTAACCCTAACCCTAACCCTAACCCTAACACCAACCCTAACCCTAATCCTAACCCTAACCCTAAAGCTAACATCAACCCTAACCCTAACCCTAACCCTAACACCAACCCTAACCCTAACCCTAACCCTAACCCTATGCCTAACACGAACCCTAACCCTAAACCTAACCCTAACCCTAACACGAACCCTAACCCTAATCCTAATCCTAACCCTAACCCTAACCCTAACCCTAACCTTAACCCTAAACCTAACCCTAACCCTAACACCAAACCTAACCCTAACCATAACCCTATTCATAACACCAACCCTAACCCTAACCCGAACCCTAACCCTATGCCTAACACGAACCCTAACCCTAACCCTAATCCTAACCCTAACCCTAACCCTAACACTAACCCTAACCCTAACCCTAACCCTAACATCAACCCTAACCCTAACCCTAACCCTAACCCTAACCCTATACCTAACACCAACCCTAACCCTAACCCTAACCCTAACCCTAACACCAACCCTAAACCTAACCCTAACCCTAACACCAACCCTAACCCTAATCCTAACCCTAACCCTAACCCTAACCCTAACACCAACCCTAACCGTAACCCTAACCCTAACCCTAACCCTAACCCTATGCCTAACACGAACCCTAACCCTAACCCTAACCCTAACCCTAACACCAACCCTAACCCTAACCCTAACCCTAACCCTAAACTTAACACCAACCCTAACCCTAACCCAAACCCTAACCCTAACACCAACCCTAACCCTAACCCTAACCCTAACCCTAACACCAACCCTAACCGTAACCCTAACCCTAACCCTAACACCAACCCTAACCCTAACCCTAACCCTAACCTTAACACCAACTCTAACCCTAATCCTAACCCTAACCCTAACCCTAACACCAACCCTAACCAAAACCCTAACCCTAACCCTAACACCAACCCTAACCCTAACCCTAACCCTAACCCTAACCCTATGCCTAACACGAACCCTAACCCTAACCCTAACCCTAACCCTAAACCTAACCCTAACCCTAACACGAACCCTAACCCTAATCCTAATCCTAACCCTAACCCTAACCCTAACCCTAACCCTAACCCTAAACCTAACCCTAACCCTAACACCAACCCTAACCCTAACCCTAACCCTATACCTAACACCAACCCTAACCCTAACCCGAACCCTAACCCTATGCCTAACACGAACCCTAACCCTAACCCTAATCCTAACCCTAACCCTAACCCTAACACTAACCCTAACCCTAACCCTAACCCTAACACCAACCCTAACCCTAACCCTAACCCTAACCCTAACCCTATACCTAAAACCAACCCTAACCCTAACCCTAACCCTAACCCTAACACGAACCCTAACCCTAACCCTAACCCTAACACCAACCCTAACCCTAATCCTAACCCTAACTCTAACCCTAACCCTAACACCAACCCTTACCGTAACCCTAACCCTAACCCTAACCCTAACACTATGCCTAACACGAACCCTAACCCTAACCCTAACCCTAACCCTAACACCAACCCTAACCCTAACCCTAACCCTAACCCTCAACGTAACACCAACCCTAACCCTAACCCAAACCCTAACCCTAACACCAACCCTAACCCTAACCCTAACCCTAACACCAACCCTAACCCTAAGCCTAACCCTAACTCTAACCCTAACCCTAACCGTAACACCAACCCTAACCCTAACCCTAACCCTAACACCAACCCTAACCCTAACCCTAAACCTAACCCTAACCTTAACCTTAACCCTGACCCTAACCCTAACACCAACCCTAACCTTAACCCTAACCCTAACACCAACCCTAACCCTAATCCTAACCCTAACCCTAACCCTAACCCTAACACCAACCCTAACCGTAACCCTAACCCTAACCCTAACACCAACCCTAACCCTAACCCTAACCCTAACCTTAACACCAACTCTAACCCTAATCCTAACCCTAACCCTAACCCTAACACCAACCCTAAACAAAACCCTAACCCTAACCCTAACACCAACCCTAACCCTAACCCTAACCCTAACCCTATGCCTAACACGAACCCTAACCCTAACCCTAACCCTAAACCTAACCCTAACCCTAACACGAACCCTAACCCTAATCCTAATCCTAACCATAACCCTAACCCTAACCCTAACCCTAAACCTAACCCTAACCCTAACACCAACCCTAACCCTAACCCTAACCCTATACATAACACCAACCCTAACCCTAACCCGAACCCTAACCCTATGCCTAACACGAACCCTAACCCTAACCCTAATCCTGACCCTAATCCTAACCCTAACACTAACCCTAACCCTAACCCTAACCCTAACATCAACCCTAACCCTAACCCTAACCCTAACCCTATACCTAACACCAACCCTAACCCTAACCCTAACCCTAACCCTAACACCAACCCTAACCCTAACCCTAACCCTAACACCAACCCTAACCCTAATCCTAACCCTAACCCTAACCCTAACCCTAACACCAACCCTAACCCTAACCCTAACCCTAACCCTAACCCTAACCCTAACCCTATGCCTAACACGAACCCTAACCCTAACCCTAACCCTAACCCTAACACCAACCCTAACCCTAACCCTAACCCTAACCCTAAACTTAACACCAACCCTAACCCTAAACCAAACCCTAACCCTAACACCAACCCTAACCCTAACCCTAACCCTAACCCTAACACCAACCCTAACCGTAACCCTAACCCTAACCCTAACACCAACCCTAACCCTAACCCTAACCCTAACCTTAACACCAACTCTAACCCTAATCCTAACCCTAACCCTAACCCTAACACCAACCCTAACCAAAACCCTAACCCTAACCCTAACACCAACCCTAACCCTAACCCTAACCCTAACCCTAACCCTAACCCTATGCCTAACACGAACCCTAACCCTAACCCTAACCCTAAACCTAACCCTAACCCTAACACGAACCCTAACCCTAATCCTAATCCTAACCCTAACCCTAACCCTAACCCTAACCCTAAACCTAACCCTAACTTTAACACCAACCCTAA
The DNA here is from genome assembly GCF_964194185.1 of Rhinolophus hipposideros. Lineage (NCBI taxonomy): Eukaryota > Metazoa > Chordata > Mammalia > Chiroptera > Rhinolophidae > Rhinolophus > Rhinolophus hipposideros. The sequence continues at coordinate 61,862 of NW_027669099.1, read as the reverse complement.
CCCTAACCCTAACCCTATACCTAACACCAACCCTAACCCTAACCCGAACCCTAACCCTATGCCTAACACGAACCCTAACCCTAACCCTAATCCTAACCCTAACCCTAACCCTAACACTAACCCTAACCCTAACCCTAACCCTAACACCAACCCTAACCCTAACCCTAACCCTAACCCTAACCCTATACCTAACACCAACCCTAACCCTAACCCTAACCCTAACCCTAACACCAACCCTAACCCTAACCCTAACCCTAACACCAACCCTAACCCTAATCCTAACCCTAACTCTAACCCTAACCCTAACACCAACCCTAACCGTAACCCTAACCCTAACCCTAACCCTAACACTATGCCTAACACGAACCCTAACCCTAACCCTAACCCTAACCCTAACACCAACCCTAACCCTAACCCTAACCCTAACCCTCAACGTAACACCAACCCTAACCCTATCCCAAACCCTAACCCTAACACCAACCCTAACCCTAACCCTAACCCTAACCCTAACACCAACCCTAACCCTAAGCCTAACCCTAACCCTAACCCTAACAGCAACCCTAACCCTAACCCTAACCCTAACCCTAACACCAACCCTAAACCTAAGCCTAACCCTAACTCTAACCCTAACCCTAACCGTAACACCAACCCTAACCCTAACCCTAACACCAACCCTAACCCTAATTCTAACCCTAACCCTAACCCTAACCCTAACACCAACCCTAACCGTAACCCTAACCCTAACGCTAACCCTAACCCTAACACCAACCCTAACCCTAACCCTAACCCTAACCCTAACACCAACGCTATCCCTAACGCTAACCCTAAACCCTAATCCTAACCCTAACCCTAACCCTAACCCTAACCCTAACCCTAACAAGGGCAAGGTTTACTGGTCAGCGACGGGCAAGTTCTAGGCCTCGGACTAGAAGGAGGCATGGGCGTTGGTCTAGGGCCCGAGCTAGGGCTAGTGAGAGCGGTAGGTGTAGCGCTGGGGCAGGCATAGGGCAAGGGGTGGGTGTCGAGGTAAACCTCGAGTAGGCCTAGAGCCAGGAGTGGGAGCTGTGGCTAGTGGTAGGGTTGGGGGTGGGCCTATGGGTAGGGGGAGCTGTAGGGCCAGGGTAGTGGGAGGAACAGAGGTAGTGCTAGGCGTAGGCCTAGGGCGAGGGGTAGTGCTCGGGGTAGGGTTAGTTGAAGGGCTAGTGTTTGGCAGAGGCCCACGGGCAGTGTTAGGGTTAGGGCTCATGTTAAGCCTAGGACTAGTGGTAGTGGTAGGGGTTGGCCGAGGACTAGGGGTAGGTGTCACGAAATGGCTCCGGGTAGTCCTAGGACTCCGAACGGATGTAGGGCTGGATTAGGGTGTGGCTAATGGTGGGTCCAGGGTGATTTCGTAGGACACGGGTTAGTGCTCTGGCTATTGGTAGGGCAAGGTGTACCGGTTGGCGACGGGCAAGTGCTAGGCTTCGGACTAGAGTGAGCACTGGGCGTTGGTCTAGGGCCCGAGGTAGGGCTAGTGGGAGCGGTAGGCGTAGCGCTGGGGTAGGCAAAGGGCAAGGGGTGGGTGTCGGGGTAAACCTCGAAGTAGGCCTAGGACCAGGAGTGGGAGCTGTGGCTAGGGGTAGGGATGGGGGTGGGCCTATGGGTAGGGGGAGCTGTAGGGACTGGGGTAGGGGTAGGACCAGAGGTAGTGCTAGGCGTAGGCCTAGGGCGAGGGGTAGTGCTCGGGGTAACCTAACCCTAACCCTAACCCTAACCCTAACACTAACCCTAACCCTAACCCTAACTCTAACACCAACCCTAACCCTAACCCTAACCCTAACCCTATACCTAACACCAACCCTAACCCTAACCCTAACCCTAACCCTAACACCAACCCTAACCCTAACCCTAACCCTAACACCAACCCTAACCCTAATCCTAACCCTAACCCTAACCCTAACCCTAACACCAACCCTAACCTAACCCTAACCCTAACCCTAACACCAACCCTAACCCTAACCCTAACCCTAACCTTAACACCAACTCTAACCCTAATCCTAACCCTACCCTAACCCTAACACCAACCCTAACCAAAACCCTAACCCTAACCCTAACACCAACCCTAACCCTAACCCTAACCCTAACCCTATGCCTAACACGAACCCTAAACCTAACCCTAACCCTAAACCTAACCCTAACCCTAACACGAACCCTAACCCTAATCCTAATCCTAACCCTAACCCTAACCCTAACCCTAACCCTAAACCTAACCCTAACCCTAACACCAAACCTAACCCTAACCCTAACCCTATACATAACACCAACCCTAACCCTAACCCGAACCCTAACCCTATGCCTAACACGAACCCTAACCCTAACCCTAATCCTAACCCTAACCCTAACCCTAACACTAACCCTAACCCTAACCCTAACCCTAACATCAACCTTAACTCTAACCCTAACCCTAACCCTAACCCTATACCTAACACCAACCCTAACCCTAACCCTAACCCTAACCCTAACACCAACCCTAAACCTAACCCTAACCCTAACACCAACCCTAACCCTAATCCTAACCCTAACCCTAACCCTAACCCTAACACCAACCCTAACCCTAACCCTAACCCTAACCCTAAACTTAACACCAACCCTAACCCTAACCCAAACCCTAACCCTAACACCAACCCTAACCCTAACCCTAACCCTGACCCTAACACCAACCCTAACCGTAACCCTAACCCTAACCCTAACCCTAACCCTAACACCAACCCTAACCCTAACCCTAACCCTAACCCTATGCCTAACACGAACCCTAACCCTAACCCTAACCCTAAACCTAACCCTAACCCTAACACCAACCCTAACCCTAAGCCTAATCCTAACCCTAACCCTAACCCTAACACTAACCCTAACCCTAACCCTAACCCTAACACCAACCCTAACCCTAACCCTAACCCTAACCCTAAACCTATACCTAACACCAACCCTAACCCTAACCCTAACCCTAACCCTAACACCAACCCTAACCCTAACCCTAACCCTAACACCAACCCTAACCCTAATCCTAACCCTAACCCTAACCCTAACCCTAACACCAACCCTAACCGTAATCCTATCCCTAACGCTAACCCTAACCCTAACACCAACCCTAACCCTAACCCTAACCCTAACCCTAACACCAACCCTATCCCTAACCCTAACCCTAAACCCTAATCCTAACCCTAACCCTAACCCTAACCCTAACAAGGGCAAGGTTTACTGGTCAGCGACGGGCAAGTTCTAGGCCTCGGACTAGAAGGAGGCATGGGCGTTGGTCTAGGGCCAGAGCTAGGGCTAGTGAGAGCGGTAGGTGTAGCGCTGGGGGAGGCATAGGGCAAGGGGTGGGTGTCGAGGTAAACCTCGGGTAGGCCTAGAGCCAGGAGTGGGAGCTGTGGCTAGTGGTAGGGTTGGGGGTGGGCCTATGGGTAGGGGGAGCTGTAGGGCCAGGGTAGTGGTAGGAACAGAGGTAGTGCTAGGCGTAGACCTAGGGCGAGGGGTAGTGCTCGGGGTAGGGTTAGTTGAAGGGCTAGTGTTTGGCAGAGGCCCACGGGCAGTGTTAGGGTTAGGGTCATGTTAAGCCTAGGACTAGTGGTAGTGGTAGGTGTTGGCCGAGGACTAGGGGTAGGTGTCACGAAATGGCTCCGGGTAGTCCTAGGACTCCGAACGGATGTAGGGCTGGATTAGGGTGTGGCTAATGGTGGGTCCAGGGTGATTTCGTAGGACACGGGTTAGTGCTCTGGCTATTGGTAGGGCAAGGTTTACCGGTTGGCGACGGGCAAGTGCTAGGCTTCGGACTAGAGTGAGCACTGGGCGTTGGTCTAGGGCCCGAGGTAGGGCTAGTGGGAGCGGTAGGCGTAGCGCTGGGGTAGGCAAAGGGCAAGGGGTGGGTGTCGAGGTAAACCTCGAAGTAGGCCTAAAACCAGGAGTGGGAGCTGTGGCTTGGGGTAGGGATGGGGGTGGACCTATGGGTAGGGGGAGCTGTAGGGACTGGGGTAGGGGTAGGACCAGAGGTAGTGCTAGGCGTAGGCCTAGGGCGAGGGGTAGTGCTCGGGGTAACCTAACCCTAACCCTAACCCTAACCCTAACACTAACCCTAACCCTAACCCTAACTCTAACACCAACCCTAACCCTAACCCTAACCCTAACCCTAACCCTATACCTAACACCAACCCTAACCCTAACCCTAACCCTAACCCTAACACCAACCCTAACCCTAACCCTAACCCTAACACCAACCCTAACCCTAATCCTAACCCTAACCCTAACCCTAACCCTAACCCTAACACCAACCCTAACCGTAACCCTAACCCTAACCCTAACACCAACCCTAACCAAAACCCTAAC
>NW_027669099.1:50000-52500 GCF_964194185.1 Rhinolophus hipposideros | reverse complement strand
CTAACCCTAACCCTAACACTAACCCTAACCCTAACCCTAACCCTAACACCAACCCTAACCCTAACCCTAACCCTATACCTAACACCAACCCTAACCCTAACCCTAACCCTAACCCTAACCCTAACACCAACCCTAACCCTAACCCTAACCCTAACACCAACCCTAACCCTAATCCTAATCCTAACCCTAACCCTAACCCTAACACTAATCCTAACCCTAACCCTAACCCTAACACCAACCCTAACCCTAACCCTGACCCTAACCCTAACCCTATACCTAACACCAACCCTAACCCTAACCCTAACCCTAACCCTAACACCAACCCTAACCCTAACCCAAACCCTAACTCTAACACCAACCCTAACCCTAACCCTAACCCTAACCCTAACCCTAAACCTAACCCTATACCTAACACCAACCCTAACCCTAACCCTAACCCTAACACCAAACCTAACCCTAACCCTAACCCTAACCCTAACCCTAACACCAACCCTAACCCTAACCCTAACCCTAACCTTAACACCAACTCTAACCCTAATCCTAACCCTAACCCTAACCCTAACACCAACCCTAACCAAAACCCTAACCCTAACCCTAACACCAACCCTAACCCTAACCCTAACCCTAACCCTAACCCTATGCCTAACACGAACCCTAACCCTAACCCTAACCCTAACCCTAACACCAACCCTAACCCTAATCCTAATGCTAACCCTAACCCTAACCCTAACACTAACCCTAACCCTAACCCTAACCCTAACCCTAACACCAACCCTAACCCTAACCCTAACCCTAACCCTAACCCTATACCTAACACCAAACCTAACCCTAACCCTAACCCTAACTATAACCCTAACCCTAACCCTAACCCTAACCCTAACACCAACCCTAACCCTAACCCTAACCCTTACTTCTAACCCTAACCCTAATTCTAACCCTAACCCTAACCCTAACCTAACCCTAACCCTAACACCAACCCTAACTATAACCCTAACCCTAACCCTAATTCTAACCCTAACCCTAACCCTAACCCTAACTCTAACCCTAAACCCTAACCCTAACCCTAATCATAACCCTAACCCTAACCCTAAACCTAACCCTAACACCAAACCTAACCCAAACACTAACCCTAACCCTAACACTAAACCTAACACCAACCCTAAACCTAATCATAACCCTAACCCTAACCCTAACCCTAACCCTAACACCAACCCTAACCCTAACCCTAACACTAACACTAACCCTAAACCTAACACCAACCCTAACCCTAACCCTAACCCTTACCCTAACACCAACCCTAAACCTTACCCTAACCCTAAACCCTAACCCTAACCCTAACCCTAACACTAACCCTAAACCCTAACCCTAACCCTAACCCTAAACCTAACCCTAACCCTAAACCCTAACCCTAACACTAACCCTAACCCTAACCCTAACGCTAACACCAACCCTAACACTAACCCTAACCCTAACCCAAACCCTATACCTAACACCAACCCTAACCCTAACCCTAACCCTAACACTAACCCTAACACTAACCCTAACCCTAAACCCTAACCCTAACCCTAACCCTAACCCTAAACCTAACAAGGGCAAGGTGTACTGGTCAGCGACGGGCAAGTTCTAGGCCTTGGACTTGAGGGAGCCATGGGCGTTGGTCTAGGGCCCGAGCTAGAGCTAGTGAAAGCGGTAGGCGTAGCGCTGGGGTCGGCATAGGTCAAGGGGTGGGTGTCGAGGTAAACCTCAAAGTAGGCCTAGGGCCAGGAGTGGAAGCTGTGGCTAGGAGTAGGGGTGGGGGTGGGCCTATGGTAGGGGGCGCTGTAGGGCCAGGGGTAGGGGTAGGACCAGAGGTAGTGCTAGGCGTAGGCCTAGGGCGAGGGGTAGTGCTCGGGGTAGGGTTAGTTGAAGGGCTAGTGCTTGGCAGAGGCCCACGGGCAGTGTTAGTCTTAGGGCTCATGTTAGGCCTAGGACTAGTGGTAGTGGTAGGGGTTGGCCGAGGGCTAGGGGTAGGTGTCACGGGAGGGCTCCGGGTAGTCCTAGGACTCCGAACGGATGTAGGGCTGGATTAGGGTTGGTAAGGGTGGGTCCAGGGAGATTTCGTAGGACAAGGGTTAGTGATCTGGCTATCGGTAGGGCAAGGTGTAATGGTCGGTGAAGGGCAAGTGCTAGGCTTCGGACTAGAGTGAGCACTGGGCGTTGGTCTAGGGCCCAAGGTAGGGCTAGTCGGAGCGGTAGGCGTAGCGCTGTAGTAGGCAAAGGGCAAGGGGTGGGTGTCGGGGTAAACCTCGAAGTAGGCCTAGGACCAGGAGTGAGAGCTGTGGCTAGGGGTAGGGATGGGGGTGGGCCTATGGGTAGGGGGAGCTGTAGGGACTGGGGTAGGGGTAGGACCAGAGGTAGTGCTAGGCGTAGGCCTAGGGCGAGGGATAGTGCGCGGGGTAACCTAACCCTAACCCTAACCCTAACCCTAACACTAACCCTAACCCTAACCCTAACTCTAACA
>NW_027669099.1:40000-45000 GCF_964194185.1 Rhinolophus hipposideros | reverse complement strand
CTAACCCTAACCCTAACACCAACCCTAACCCTAATCCTAACCCTAACCCTAAACCTAACTTTAACACCAACCCTAACCGTAACCCTAACCCTAACCCTAACCCCAACCCTAACCAAAACCCTAACCCTAACCCTAACACCAACCCTAACCCTAACCCTAACCCTAACCCTAACCCTATGCCTAACACGAACCCTAACCCTAACCCTAACCCTAAACCTAACCCTAACCCTAACACCAACCCTAAACCTAATCCTAATCCTAACCCTAACCCTAACCCTAACACTAACCCTAACCCTAACCCTAACCCTAACACCAAATCTAACCCTAAGCCTAACCCTAACCCTAAACCTATACCTAACACCAACCCTAACCATAACCCTAACCTTAACCCTAACACCAACCCTAACCCTAACCCTAACCCTAACACCACCCTAACCCTAATCCTAACCCTAACCCTAACCCTAACCCTAACACCAACCCTAACCGTAACCGTAACCCTAACCCTAACCCTAACCCTAACACTAACCCTAAACCTAACCCTAACACCAACCCTAACCCTAACCCTAACCCTAACCCTAACACCAACCCTAACCCTAACCCTAACCCTAACTCTAACCCTAACCCTAACCCTAACACCAACCCTAACCCTAACCCTAACCCTAACGCTAACACCAACCCTAACCCTAACCCTAACCCTAACACCAACCCTAACCCTAATCCTAACCCTTACCCTAACCCTAACCCTAACACCAACCCTAACCGTAACCCTAATCCTAACCCTAACCCTAACCCTATGCCTAACACGAACCCTAACCCTAACCCTAACCCTAACCCTAACCCTAACACCAACCCTAACCCTAACCCTAACCCTAACCCTAAACGTAACACCAACCCTGAACCTAACCCAAACACTAACCCTAACACAAACCCTAACCCTAACCCTAACCCTAACCCTAACACCAACCCTAACTCTAACCCTAACCCTAACTCTAACCCTAACCCTAACCCTAACACCAACCCTAACCCTAACCCTAACCCTAACAACAACCCTAACCCTAACCCTAACCCTAACCCTAACCTTAACCCTAACCCTAACCCTAACCCTAACACCAACCCTAACCCTAACCCTAACCCTAACCCTAACACCAACCCTAACCCTAATCCTAACCCTAACCCTAAAGCTAACATCAACCCTAACCCTAACCCTAACCCTAACCCTAACACCAACCCTAACCCTAACCCTAACCCTAACCCTAACCCTATGCCTAACACGAACCCTAACCCTAAACCTAACCCTAACCCTAACACCAACCCTAACCCTAATCCTAATCCTAACCCTAACCCTAACCCTAACACTAACCCTAACCCTAACCCTAACACCAACCCTAACCCTAACCCTAACCCTAACCCTAACCCTATACCTAACACCAACCCTAACCCTAACCCTAACCCTAACCCTAACACCAACCCTAAACCTAATCCTAACCCTAACACCAACCCTAACCCTAATCCTAACCCTAACCCTAACCCTAACCCTAACACCAACCCTAACCGTAACCCTAACCCTAATCCTAACACCAACCCTAACCAAAACCCTAACCCTAACCCTAACACCAACCCTAACCCTAACCCTAACCCTAACCCTAACCCTATGCCTAACACGAACCCTAACCCTAACCCTAACCCTAAACCTAACCCTAACCCTAACACCAACCCTAAACCTAATCCTAATCCTAACCCTAACCCTAACCCTAACACTAACCCTAACCCTAACCCTAACCCTAACACCAAACCTAACCCTAAGCCTAACCCTAACCCTAAACCTATACCTAACACCAACCCTAACCCTAACCCTAACCCTAACACCAACCCTAACCCTAACCCTAACCCTAACACCAACCCTACCCTAATCCTAACCCTAACCCTAACCCTAACCCTAACACCAACCCTAACTGTAACCCTAACCCTAAACCTAACCCTAACCCTAACACTAACCCTAACCCTAACCCTAACACCAACCCTAACCCTAACCCTAACCCTAACACCAACCCTAACCCTAACCCTAACCCTAACTCTAACCCTAACCCTAACCCTAACACCAACCCTAACCCTAACCCTAACCCTAACGCTAACACCAACCCTAACCCTAACCCTAACCCTAACACCAACCCTAACCCTAATCCTAACCCTAACCCTAACCCTAACCCTAACACCAACCCTAACCGTAACCCTAACCCTAACCCTAACCCTAACCCTAACCCTATGCCTAACACGAACCCTAACCCTAACCCTAACCCTAACCCTAACACCAACCCTAACCCTAACCCTAACCCTAACCCTAAACGTAACACCAACCCTGACCCTAACCCAAACCCTAACCCTAACACAAACCCTAACCCTAACCCTAACCCTAACCCTAACACCAACCCTAACCCTAACCCTAACCCTAACTCTAACCCTAACCCTAACCCTAACACCAACCCTAACCCTAACCCTAACCCTAACAACAACCCTAACCCTAAACCTAACCCTAACCCTAACCTTAACCCTAACCCTAACCCTAACCCTAACACCAACCCTAACCCTAACCCTAACCCTAACCCTAACACCAACCCTAACCCTAATCCTAACCCTAACCCTAAAGCTAACATCAACCCTAACCCTAACCCTAACCCTAACACCAACCCTAACCCTAACCCTAACCCTAACCCTAACCCTATGCCTAACACGAACCCTAACCCTAAACCTAACCCTAACCCTAACACCAACCCTAACCCTAATCCTAATCCTAACCCTAACCCTAACCCTAACACTAACCCTAACCCTAACCCTAACCCTAACACCAACCCTAACCCTAACCCTAACCCTAACCCTAACCCTAACCCTATACCTAACACCAACCCTAACCCTAACCCTAACCCTAACACCAACCCTAACCCTAACCCTAACCCTAACACCAACCCTAACCCTAATCCTAACCCTAACCCTAACCCTAACCCTAACACCAACCCTAACCGTAACCCTAACCCTAACCCTAACACCAACCCTAACCAAAACCCTAACCCTAACCCTAACACCAACCCTAACCCTTAACCCTAACCCTAACCCCAACCCTATGCCTAACACGAACCCTAACCCTAACCCTAACCCTAAACCTAACCCTAACCCTAACACCAACCCTAACCCTAATCCTAATCCTAACCCTAACCCTAACCCTAACACTAACCCTAACCCTAACCCTAACCCTAACACCAACCCTAACCCTAACCCTAACCCTAACCCTAAACCTATACCTAACACCAACCCTAACCCTAACCCTAACCCTAACCCTAACACCAACCCTAACCCTAACCCTAACCCTAACACCAAACCTAACCCTAATCCTAACCCTAACCCTAACCCTAACCCTAACACCAACCCTAACCGTAACCCTAACCCTAACGCTAACCCTAACCCTAACACCAACCCTAACCCTAACCCTAACCCTAACCCTAACACCAACCCTATCACTAACCCTAACCCTAAACCCTAATCCTAACCCTAACCCTAACCCTAACCCTAACCCTAACCCTAACAAGGGCAAGGTTTACTGGTCAGCGACGGGCAAGTTCTAGGCCTCGGACTAGAAGGAGGCATGGGCGTTGGTCTAGGGCCCGAGCTAGGGCTAGTGAGAGCGGTAGGTGTAGCGCTGGGGCAGGCATAGGGCAAGGGGTGGGTGTCGAGGTAAACCTCGAGTAGGCCTAGAGCCTGGAGTGGGAGCTGTGGCTAGTGGTAGGGTTGGGGGTGGGCCTATGGGTAGGGGGAGCTGTAGGGCCAGGGTAGTGGTAGGAACAGAGGTAGTGCTAGGCGTAGGCCTAGGGCGAGGGGTAGTGCTCGGGGTAGGGTTAGTTGAAGGGCTAGTGTTTGGCAGAGGCCCACGGGCAGTGTTAGGGTTAGGGCTCATGTTAAGCCTAGGACTAGTGGTAGTGGTAGGGGTTGGCCGAGGACTAGGGGTAGGTGTCACGAAATGGCTCCGGGTAGTCCTAGGACTCCGAACGGATGTAGGGCTGGATTAGGGTGTGGCTAATGGTGGGTCCAGGGTGATTTCGTAGGACACGGGTTAGTGCTCTGGCTATTGGTAGCGCAAGGTGTACCGGTTGGCGACGGGCAAGTGCTAGGCTTCGGACTAGAGTGAGCACTGGGCGTTGGTCTAGGGCCCGAGGTAGGGCTAGTGGGAGCGGTAGGCGTAGCGCTGGGGTAGGCAAAGGGCAAGGGGTGGGTGTCGGGGTAAACCTCGAAGTAGGGCTAGGACCAGGAGTGGGAGCTGTGGCTAGGGGTAGGGATGGGGGTGGGCCTATGGGTAGGGGGAGCTGTAGGGACTGGGGTAGGGGTAGGACCAGAGGTAGTGCTAGGCGTAGGCCTAGGGCGAGGGGTAGTGCTCGGGGTAACCTAACCCTAACCCTAACCCTAACCCTAACACTAACCCTAACCCTAACCCTAACTCTAACACCAACCCTAACCCTAACCCTAACCCTAACCCTAACCCTATACCTAACACCAACCCTAACCCTAACCCTAACCCTAACCCTAACACCAACCCTAACCCTAACCCTAACCCTAACACCAACCCTAACCCTAATCCTAACCCTAACCCTAACCCTAACACCAACCCTAACCGTAACCCTAACCCTAACCCTAACACCAACCCTAACCCTAACCCTAACCCTAACCTTAACACCAACTCTAACCCTAATCCTAACCCTAACCCTAACCCTAACACCAACCCTAACCAAAACCCTAACCCTAACCCTAACACCAACCCTAACCCTAACCCTAACCCTAACCCTATGCCTAACACGAACCCTAACCCTAACCCTAACCCTAAACCTAACCCTAACCCTAACACGAACCCTAACCCTAATCCTAATCCTAACCCTAACCCTAACCCTAACCCTAACCCTAAACCTAACCCTAACCCTAACACCAACCCTAACCCTAACCCTAACCCTATACATAACACC
>NW_027669099.1:22500-35000 GCF_964194185.1 Rhinolophus hipposideros | reverse complement strand
AACCCTAACCCTAACACCAAACCTAACCCTAACCCTAACCCTAACCCTAACCCTATACCTAACACCAACCCTAACCCTAACCCTAACCCTAACCCTAACACCAACCCTAACCCTAACCCTAACCCTAACACCAACCCTAACCGTAACCCTAACCCTAACCCTAACCCTAACACTATGCCTAACACCAACCCTAACCCTAACCCTAACCCTAACCCTCAAAGTAACACCAACCCTAACCCTAACCCAAACCCTAACCCTAACACCAACCCTAACCCTAACCCTAACCCTAACACCAACACTAACCCTAACCCTAACCCTAACCCTAACCTTAACCTTAACCCTAACCCTAACCCTAACACCAACCCTAACCCTAACCATAACCCTAACCCTAACACCAACCCTAACCCTAATCCTAACCCTAACCCTAAAGCTAACATAAACCCTAACCCTAACCCTAACCCTAACCCTAACACCAACCCTAACCCTAACCCTAACCCTAACCCTAACCCTATGCCTAACACGAACCCTAACCCTAAACCTAACCCTAACCCTAACACCAACCCTAACCCTAATCCTAATCCTAACCCTAACCCTAACCCTAAACCTAACCCTAACCCTAACCCTAACCCTAACACCAACCCTAACCCTAAACCTAACCCTAACCCTATACCTAACACCAACCCTAACCCTAACCCTAACCCTAACCCTAACACCAACCCTAACCCTAACCTTAACCCTAACCCTAACCCTATGCCTAACACGAACCCTAACCCTAACCCTAACCCTAAACCTAACCCTAACCCTAACACCAACCCTAACCCTAATCCTAATCCTAACCCTAACCCTAACCCTAACACTAACCCTAACCCTAACCCTAACACCAAACCTAACCCTAACCCTAACCCTAACCCTAAACCTATACCTAACACCAACCCTAACCCTAATCCTAACCCTAACCCTAACCCTAACCCTAACCCTAACACCAACCCTAACCGTAACCCTAACCCTAACGCTAACCCTAACCCTAACACCAACCCTAACCCTAACCCTAACCCTAACCCTAACACCAACCCTATCCCTAACCCTAACCCTAAACCCTAATCCTAACCCTAACCCTAACCCTAACCTTAACAAGGGCAAGGTTTACTGGTCAGCGACGGGCAAGTTCTAGGCCTCGGACTAGAAGGAGGCATGGGCGTTGGTCTAGGGCCCGAGCTAGGGCTAGTGAGAGCGGTAGGTGTAGCGCTGGGGCAGGCATAGTGCAAGGGGTGGGTGTCGAGGTAAACCTCGAGTAGGCCTAGAGTCAGGAGTGGGAGCTGTGGCTAGTGGTAGGGTTGGGGGTGGGCCTATGGGTAGGGGGAGCTTTAGGGCCAGGGTAGTGGTAGGAACAGAGGTAGTGCTAGGCGTAGGCCTAGGGCGAGGGGTAGTGCTCGGGGTAGGGTTAGTTGTAGGGCTAGTGTTTGGCAGAGGCCCACGGGCAGTGTTAGGGTTAGGGCTCATGTTAAGCCTAGGACTAGTGGTAGTGGTAGGGGTTGGCCGAGGACTAGGGGTAGGTGTCACGAAATGGCTCCGGGTAGTCCTAGGACTCCGAACGGATGTAGGGCAAGATTAGGGTGTGGCTAATGGTGGGTCCAGGGTGATTTCGTAGGACACGGGTTAGTGCTCTGGCTATTGGTAGGGCAAGGTGTACCGGTTGGCGACGGGCAAGTGCTAGGCTTCGGAATAGAGTGAGCACTGGGCGTTGGTCTAGGGCCCGAGGTAGGGCTAGTGGGAGCGGTAGGCGTAGCGCTGGGGTAGGCAAAGGGCAAGGGGTGGGTGTCGAGGTAAACCTCGAAGTAGGCCTAGGACCAGGAGTGGGAGCTGAGGCTTGGGGTAGGGATGGGGGTGGGCCTATGGGTAGGGGGAGCTGTAGGGACTGGGGTAGGGGTAGGACCAGAGGTAGTGCTAGGCGTAGGCCTAGGGCGAGGGGTAGTGCTCGGGGTTACCTAACCCTAACCCTAACCCTAAACCCTAACACTAACCCTAACCCTAACCCTAACTCTAACACCAACCCTAACCCTAACCCTAACCCTAACCCTAACCCTATACCTAACACCAACCCTAACCCTAACCCTAACCCTAACCCTAACACCAACCCTAACCCTAACCCTAACCCTAACACCAACCCTAACCCTAATCCTAACCCTAACCCTAACCCTAACCCTAACCCTAACACCAACCCTAACCGTAACCCTAACCCTAACCCTAACACCAACCCTAACCAAAACCCTAACCCTAACCCTAACACCAACCCTAACCCTAACCCTAACCCTAACCCTAACCCTAACCCTATGCCTAACACGAACCCTAACCCTAAACCTAACCCTAACCCTAACACCAACCCTAACCCTAATCCTAATCCTAACCCTAACCCTAACCCTAACACTAACCCTAACCCTAACCCTAACCCTAACACCAACCCTAACCCTAACCCTAACCCTAACACCAACCCTACCCTAATCCTAACCCTAACCCTAACCCTAACACTAACACCAACCCTAACTGTAACCCTAACCCTAAACCTAACCCTAACCCTAACACTAACCCTAACCCTAACCCTAACACCAACCCTAACCCTAACCCTAACCCTAACCCTAACACCAACCCTAACCCTAACTCTAACCCTAACCCTAACCCTAACACCAACCCTAACCCTAACCCTAACCCTAACGCTAACACCAACCCTAACCCTAACCCTAACCCTAACACCAACCCTAACCCTAATCCTAACCCTAACCCTAACCCTAACCCTAACACCAACCCTAACCGTAACCCTAACCCTAACCCTAACCCTAACCCTATGCCTAACACGAACCCTAACCCTAACCCTAACCCTAACCCTAACACCAACCCTAACCCTAACCCTAACCCTAACCCTAAACGTAACACCAACCCTGACCCTAACCCAAACCCTAACCCTAACACAAACCCTAACCCTAACCCTAACCCTAACCCTAACACCAACTTTAACCCTAACCCTAACCCTAACTCTAACCCTAACCCTAACCCTAACACCAACCCTAACCCTAACCCTAACCCTAACAACAACCCTAACCCTAACCCTAACCCTAACCCTAACCTTAACCCTAACCCTAACCCTAACCCTAACACCAACCCTAACCCTAACCCTAACCCTAACCCTAACACCAACCCTTACCCTAATCCTAACCCTAACCCTAAAGCTAACATCAACCCTAACCCTAACCCTAACCCTAACACCAACCCTAACCCTAACCCTAACCCTAACCCTAACCCTATGCCTAACACGAACCCTAACCCTAAACCTAACCCTAACCCTAACACCAACCCTAACCCTAATCCTAATCCTAACCCTAACCCTAACCCTAACACTAACCCTAACCCTAACCCTAACCCTAACACCAACCCTAACCCTAACCCTAACCCTTAACCAAACCCTATACCTAACACCAACCCTAACCCTAACCCTAACCCTAACACCAACCCTAACCCTAACCCTAACCCTAACACCAACCCTAACCCTAATCCTAACCCTAACCCTAACCCTAACCCTAACACCAACCCTAACCGTAACCCTAACCCTAACCCTAACACCAACCCTAACCAAAACCCTAACCCTAACCCTAACACCAACCCTAACCCTTAACCCTAACCCTAACCCTAACCCTATGCCTAACACGAACCCTAACCCTAACCCTAACCCTAAACCTAACCCTAACCCTAACACCAACCCTAACCCTAATCCTAATCCTAACCCTAACCCTAACCCTAACACTAACCCTAACCCTAACCCTAACCCTAACACCAACCCTAACCCTAACCCTAACCCTAACCCTAAACCTATACCTAACACCAACCATAACCCTAACCCTAACCCTAACCCTAACACCAACCCTAACCCTAACCCTAACCCTAACACCAAACCTAACCCTAATCCTAACCCTAACCCTAACCCTAACCCTAACACCAACCCTAACCGTAACCCTAACCCTAACGCTAACCCTAACCCTAACACCAACCCTAACCTAACCCTAACCCTAACCCTAACACCAACCCTATCACTAACCCTAACCCTAAACCCTAATCCTAACCCTAACCCTAACCCTAACCCTAACCCTAACCCTAACCCTAACAAGGGCAAGGTTTACTGGTCAGCGACGGGCAAGTTCTAGGCCTCGGACTAGAAGGAGGCATGGGCGTTGGTCTAGGGCCCGAGCTAGGGCTAGTGAGAGCGGTAGGTGTAGCGCTGGGGCAGGCATAGGGCAAGGGGTGGGTGTCGAGGTAAACCTCGAGTAGGCCTAGAGCCTGGAGTGGGAGCTGTGGCTAGTGGTAGGGTTGGGGGTGGGCCTATGGGTAGGGGGAGCTGTAGGGCCAGGGTAGTGGTAGGAACAGAGGTAGTGCTAGGCGTAGGCCTAGGGCGAGGTGTAGTGCTCGGGGTAGGGTTAGTTGAAGGGCTAGTGTTTGGCAGAGGCCCACGGGCAGTGTTAGGGTTAGGGCTCATGTTAAGCCTAGGACTAGTGGTAGTGGTAGGGGTTGGCCGAGGACTAGGGGTAGGTGTCACGAAATGGCTCCGGGTAGTCCTAGGACTCCGAACGGATGTAGGGCTGGATTAGGGTGTGGCTAATGGTGGGTCCAGGGTGATTTCGTAGGACACGGGTTAGTGCTCTGGCTATTGGTAGGGCAAGGTGTACCGGTTGGCGACGGGCAAGTGCTAGGCTTCGGACTAGAGTGAGCACTGGGCGTTGGTCTAGGGCCCGAGGTAGGGCTAGTGGGAGCGGTAGGCGTAGCGCTGGGGTAGGCAAAGGGCAAGGGGTGGGTGTCGGGGTAAACCTCGAAGTAGGCCTAGGTCCAGGAGTGGGAGCTGTGGCTAGGGGTAGGGATGGGGGTGGGCCTATGGGTAGGGGGAGCTGTAGGGACTGGGGTAGGGGTAGGACCAGAGGTAGTGCTAGGCGTAGGCCTAGGGCGAGGGGTAGTGCTCGGGGTAACCTAACCCTAACCCTAACCCTAACCCTAACACTAACCCTAACCCTAACCCTAACTCTAACACCAACCCTAACCCTAACCCTAACCCTAACCCTAACCCTATACCTAACACCAACCCTAACCCTAACCCTAACCCTAATCCTAACACCAACCCTAACCCTAACCCTAACCCTAACACCAACCCTAACCCTAATCCTAACCCTAACCCTAACCCTAACACCAACCCTAACCGTAACCCTAACCCTAACCCTAACACCAACCCTAACCCTAACCCTAACCCTAACCTTAACACCAACTCTAACCCTAATCCTAACCCTAACCCTAACCCTAACACCAACCCTAACCAAAACCCTAACCCTAACCCTAATACCAACCCTAACCCTAACACCAACCCTAACCCTAACCCTAACCCTAACCCTATGCCTAACACGAACCCTAACCCTAACCCTAACCCTAAACCTAACCCTAACCCTAACACGAACCCTAACCCTAATCCTAATCCTAACCCTAACCCTAACCCTAACCCTAACCCTAAACCTAACCCTAACCCTAACACCAACCCTAACCCTAACCCTAACCCTAACATCAACCCTAACCCTAAACCTAACCCTAACCCTAACCCTATACATAACACCAACCCTAACCCTAACCCGAACCCTAACCCTATGCCTAACACGAACCCTAACCCTAACCCTAATCCTAACCCTAACCCTAACCCTAACACTAACCCTAACCCTAACCCTAACACTAACATCAACCCTAACCCTAAACCTAACCCTAACCCTAACCCTATACCTAACACCAACCCTAACCCTAACCCTAACCCTAACCCTAACACCAACCCTAACCCTAATCCTAACCCTAACCCTAACCCTAACACCAACCCTAACCGTAACCCTAACCCTAACCCTAACCCTAACCCTAACCCTAACCCTATGCCTAACACGAACCCTAAACCTAACCCTAACCCTAACCCTAACACCAACCCTAACCCTAACCCTAACCCTAACCCTAAACTTAACACCAACCCTAACCCTAACCCAAACCCTAACCCTAACACCAACCCTAACCCTAACCCTAACCCTAACCCTAACACCAACCCTAACCGTAACCCTAACCCTAACCCTAACACCAACCCTAACCCTAACCCTAACCCTAAACTTAACACCAACTCTAACCCTAATCCTAACCCTAACCCTAACCCTAACACCAACCCTAACCAAAACCCTAACCTTAACCCTAACACCAACCCTAACCCTAACCCTAACCCTAAACCTAACCCTATGCCTAACACGAACCCTAACCCTAACCCTAACCCTAAACCTAACCCTAACCCTAACACGAACCCTAACCCCAATCCTAATCCTAACCCTAACCCTAACCCTAACCCTAACCCTAAACCTAACCCTAACCCTAACACCAACCCTAACCCTAACCCTAACCCTATACCTAACACCAACCCTAACCCTAACCCGAACCCTAACCCTATGCCTAACACGAACCCTAACCCTAACCCTAATCCTAACCCTAACCCTAACCCTAACACTAACCCTAACCCTAACCCTAACCCTAACACCAAACCTAACCCTAACCCTAACCCTAACCCTAACCCTTTACCTAACACCAACCCTAACCCTAACCCTAACCCTAACCCTAACACCAACCCTAACCCTAACCCTAACCCTAACACCAACCCTAACCGTAACCCTAACCCTAACCCTAACCCTAACACTATGCCTAACACGAACCCTAACCCTAACCCTAACCCTAACCCTAACACCAACCCTAACCCTAACCCTAACCCTAACCCTCAAAGTAACACCAACCCTAACCCTAACCCAAACCCTAACCCTAACACCAACCCTAACCCTAACCCTAACCCTAACCCTAACACCAACCCTAACCCTAAGCCTAACCCTAACTCTAACCCTAACACTAACCCTAACACCAACCCTAACCCTAACCCTAACCCTAACACCAACCCTAACCCTAACCCTAACCCTAACCCTAACCTTAACCTTAACCCTAACCCTAACCCTAACACCAACCCTAACCCTAACCATAACCTTAACCCTAACACCAACCCTAACCCTAATCCTAACCCTAACCCTAAAGCTAACATAAACCCTAACCCTAACCCTAACCCTAACCCTAACACCAACCCTAACCCTAACCCTAACACTAACCCTAACCCTATGCCTAACACGAACCCTAACCCTAAACCTAACCCTAACCCTAACACCAACCCTAACCCTAATCCTAATCCTAACCCTAACCCTAACCCTAAACCTAACCCTAACCCTAACCCTAACCCTAACACCAACCCTAACCCTAACCCTAACCCTAACCCTATACCTAACACCAACCCTAACCCTAACCCTAACCCTAACCCTAACACCAACCCTGACCCTAACCCTAACACCAACCCTAACCCTAATCCTAATCCTAACCCTAACCCTAACCCTAACCCTAAACCTAACCCTAACCCTAACACCAACCCTAACCCTAATCCTAATCCTAACCCTAACCCTAACCCTAACACTAACCCTAACCCTAACCCTAACACCAAACCTAACCCTAACCCTAACCCTAACCCTAAACCTATACCTAACACCAACCCTAACCCTAACCCTAACCCTAACACCAACCCTAACCCTAACCCTAAACCTAACACCAACCCTAACCCTAATCCTAACCCTAACCCTAACCCTAACCCTAACACCAACCCTAACCGTAACCCTAACCCTAACGCTAACCCTAACCCTAACACCAACCCTAACCCTAACCCTAACCCTAACCCTAACACCAACCCTATCCCTAACCCTAACCCTAAACCCTAGTCCTAACCCTAACCCTAACCCTAACCCTAACAAGGGCAAGGTTTACTGGTCAGCGACGGGCAAGTTCTAGGCCTCGGACTAGAAGGAGGCATGGGCGTTGGTCTAGGGCCCGAGCTAGGGCTAGTGAGAGCGGTAGGTGTAGCGCTGGGGCAGGCATAGTGCAAGGGGTGGGTGTCGAGGTAAACCTCGAGTAGGCCTAGAGTCAGGAGTGGGAGCTGTGGCTAGTGGTAGGGTTGGGGGTGGGCCTATGGGTAGGGGGAGCTGTAGGGCCAGGGTAGTGGTAGGAACAGAGGTAGTGCTAGGCGTAGGCCTAGGGCGAGGGGTAGTGCTCGGGGTAGGGTTAGTTGAAGGGCTAGTGTTTGGCAGAGGCCCACGGGCAGTGTTAGGGTTAGGGCTCATGTTAAGCCTAGGACTAGTGGTAGTGGTAGGGGTTGGCCGAGGACTAGGGGTAGGTGTCACGAAATGGCTCCGGGTAGTCCTAGGACTCCGAACGGATGTAGGGCTGGATTAGGGTGTGACTAATGGTGGGTCCAGGGTGATTTCGTAGGACACGGGTTAGTGCTCTGGCTATTGGTAGGGCAAGGTGTACCGGTTGGCGACGGGCAAGTGCTAGGCTTCGGAATAGAGTGAGCACTGGGCGTTGGTCTAGGGCCCGAGGTAGGGCTAGTGGGAGCGGTAGGCGTAGCGCTGGGGTAGGCAAAGGGCAAGGGGTGGGTGTCGAGGTAAACCTCGAAGTAGGCCTAGGACCAGGAGTGGGAGCTGTGGCTTGGGGTAGGGATGGGGGTGGGCCTATGGGTAGGGGGAGCTGTAGGGACTGGGGTAGGGGTAGGACCAGAGGTAGTGCTAGGCGTAGGCCTAGGGCGAGGGGTAGTGCTCGGGGTTACCTAACCCTAACCCTAACCCTAACCCTAACACTAACCCTAACCCTAACCCTAACTCTAACACCAACCCTAACCCTAACCCTAACCCTAACCCTATACCTAACACCAACCCTAAACCTAACCCTAACCCTAACACCAACCCTAACCCTAACCCTAACCCTAACACCAACCCTAACCCTTATCCTAACCCTAACCCTAACCCTAACCCTAACCCTAACACCAACCCTAACCGTAACCCTAACCCTAACCCTAACACCAACCCTAACCAAAACCCTAACCCTAACCCTAACACCAACCCTAACCCTAACCCTAACCCTAACCCTAACCCTATGCCTAACACCAACCCTAACCCTAACCCTAAACCTAACCCTAACCCTAACACGAACCCTAACCCTAATCCTAATCCTAACCCTAACCCTAACACTAACCCTAACCCTAAACCTAACCCTAACCCTAACACCAACCTTAACCCTAACCTTAACCCTATACCTAACACCAACCCTAACCCTAACCCGAACCCTAACCCTATGCCTAACACGAACCCTAACCCTAACCCTAATCCTAACCCTAACCCTAACCCTAACACTAACCCTAACCCTAACCCTAACCCTAACACCAACCCTAACCCTAACCCTAACCCTAACCCTAACCCTATACCTAACACCAACCCTAACCCTAACCCTAACCCTAACCCTAACCCTAACACCAACCCTAACCCTAACCCTAACCCTAACACCAACCCTAACCCTAATCCTAACCCTTACCCTAACCCTAACCCTAACAACAACCCTAACCGTAACCCTAACCCTAACCCTAACCCTACCCTAACCCTATGCCTAACACGAACCCTAACCCTAACCCTAACCCTAACCCTAACACCAACCCTAACTCTAACCCTAACCCTAACCCTAACCCTAAACGTAACACCAACCCTAACCCTAACCCAAACCCTAAACCTAACACCAACCCTAACCCTAACCCTAACCCTAACCCTAACACCAACCCTAACCCTAACCCTAACCCTAACCCTAACCTTAACCCTAACTGTAACCCTAACCCTAACACCAACCCTAACCCTAACCCTAACCCTAACCCTAACAACAACCCTAACCCTAATCCTAACCCTAACCCTAAAGCTAACATCAACCCTAACCCTAAACCTAACCCTAACCCTAACACCAACCCTAACCCTAACCCTAAACCTAACCCTATGCCTAACACGAACCCTAACCCTAAACCTAACCCTAACCCTAACACCAACCCTAACCCTAATCCTAATCCTAACCCTAAACCTAACCCTAACCCTAACACCAACCTTAACCCTAACCTTAACCCTATACCTAACACCAACCCTAACCCTAACCCGAAACCTAACCCTATGCCTAACACGAACCCTAACCCTAACCCTAATCCTAACCCTAACCCTAACCCTAACACTAACCCTAACCCTAACCCTAACCCTAACACCAACCCTAACCCTAACCCTAACCCTAACCCTAACCCTATACCTAACACCAACCCTAACCCTAACCCTAACCCTAACCCTAACCCTAACACCAACCCTAACCCTAACCCTAACCCTAACACCAACCCTAACCCTAATCCTAACCCTAACCCTAACCCTAACCCTAACACCATCCCTAACCGTAACCCTAACCCTAA
Source organism: Rhinolophus hipposideros (assembly GCF_964194185.1). Classification (NCBI taxonomy): domain Eukaryota; kingdom Metazoa; phylum Chordata; class Mammalia; order Chiroptera; family Rhinolophidae; genus Rhinolophus; species Rhinolophus hipposideros. Next base: position 24,616 of record NW_027669099.1, on the reverse strand, counting down.
CCCTAACCCTACCCCTAACCCTAACCCTAACACCAACCCTAACTCTAACCCTAACTCTAACCCTAACCCTAAACGTAACACCAACACTAACCCTAACCCAAACCCTAACCCTAACACCAACCCTAACCCTAACCCTAACCCTAACCCTAACACCAACCCTAACCCTAACCCTAACCCTAACCCTAACCCTATACCTAACACCAACCCTAACCCTAACCCTAACCCTAACCCTAACCCTAACACCAACCCTAACCCTAACCCTAACCCTAACACCAACCCTAACCCTAATCCTAACCCTAACCCTAACCCTAACCCTAACACCATCCCTAACCGTAACCCTAACCCTAACCCTAACCCTACCCCTAACCCTAACCCTAACACCAACCCTAACTCTAACCCTAACTCTAACCCTAACCCTAAACGTAACACCAACACTAACCCTAACCCAAACCCTAACCCTAACACCAACCCTAACCCTAACCCTAACCCTAACCCTAACACCAACCCTAACCCTAACCCTAACCCTAACTCTAACCCTAACCCTAACCCTAACACCAACCCTAACCCTAACCCTAACCCTAACCCTAACACCAACCCTAACCCTAACCCTAACCCTAACCCTAACCTTAACCCTAACTGTAACCCTAACCCTAACACCAACCCTAACCCTAACCCTAACCCTAACCCTAACAACAACCCTAACCCTAATCCTAACCCTAACCCTAAAGCTAACATCAACCCTAACCCTAAACCTAACCCTAACCCTAACACCAACCCTAACCCTAACACTAACCCTAACCCTATGCCTAACACGAACCCTAACCCTAAACCTAACCCTAACCCTAACACCAACCCTAACCCTAATCCTAATCCTAACCCTAACCCTAACCCTAACACTAACCCTAACCCTAACCCTAACCCTAACCCTAACACCAACCCTAACCCTAACCCTAACCCTAACCCTAACCCTATACCTAACACCAACCCTAACCCTAACCCTAACCCTAACCCTAACACCAACCCTAACCCTAACCCTAACCCTAACACCAACCCTAACCCTAATCCTAACCCTAACCCTAACCCTAACACCAACCCTAACCGTAACCCTAACCCTAACCCTAACACCAACCCTAACCAAAACCCTAACCCTAACCCTAACACGAACCCTAACCCTAACCCTAACCCTAAACCTAACCCAAACCCTAACACCAACCCTAACCCTAACCCTAACCCTAACACCAAACCTAACCCTAATCCTAAACCTAACCCTAACCCTAACCCTAACACCAACCCTAACCGTAACCCTAACCCTAACCTTAACACCAACTCTAACCCTAATCCTAACCCTAACCCTAACCCTAACACCAACCCTAACCAAAACCCTAACCCTAACCCTAACACCAACCCTAACCCTAACCCTAACCCTAACCCTAACCCTATGCCTAACACGAACCCTAACCCTAACCCTAACCCTAAACCTAACCCTAAGCCTAACACGAACCCTAACCCTAATCCTAATCCTAACCCTAACCCTAACCCTAACCCTAACCCTAAACCTAACCCTAACCCTAACACTAACCCTAACCCTAACCCTAACCCTATACATAACACCAACCCTAACCCTAACCCGAACCCTAACCATATGCCTAACACGAACCCTAACCCTAACCCCAATCCTAACCCTAACCCTAACCCTAACACTAACCCTAACCCGAACCCTAACCCTAACACCAACCCTAACCGTAACCCTAACCCTAACCCTAACACCAACCCTAACCCTAACCCTAACCCTAACCTTAACACCAACTCTAACCCTAATCCTAACCCTAACCCTAACCCTAACACCAACCCTAACCAAAACCCTAACCCTAACCCTAACACCAACCCTAACCCTAACCCTAACCATAACCCTAACCCTATACCTAACACCAACCCTAACCCTAACCCTAACCCTAACCCTAACACCAACCCTAACCCTAATCCTAACCCTAACTCTAACCCTAACCCTAACACCAACCCTAACCGTAACCCTAACCCTAACCCTAACCCTAACACTATGCCTAACACGAACCCTAACCCTAACCCTAACCCTAACCCTAACACCAACCCTAATCCT
>NW_027669099.1:15000-20000 GCF_964194185.1 Rhinolophus hipposideros | reverse complement strand
CTAACACCAACCCTAACCCTAACCCTAACCCTAACCCTAACACCAACCCTAACCCTAACCCTAACCCTAACACCAACCCTAACCCTAATCCTAACCCTAACCCTAACCCTAACACCAACCCTAACCGTAACCCTAACCCTAACCCTAACACCAACCCTAACCAAAACCCTAACCCTAACCCTAACACGAACCCTAACCCTAACCCTAACCCTAAACCTAACCCAAACCCTAACACCAACCCTAACCCTAACCCTAACCCTAACACCAAACCTAACCCTAATCCTAAACCTAACCCTAACCCTAACCCTAACACCAACCCTAACCGTAACCCTAACCCTAACCTTAACACCAACTCTAACCCTAATCCTAACCCTAACCCTAACCCTAACACCAACCCTAACCAAAACCCTAACCCTAACCCTAACACCAACCCTAACCCTAACCCTAACCCTAACCCTAACCCTATGCCTAACACGAACCCTAACCCTAACCCTAACCCTAAACCTAACCCTAAGCCTAACACGAACCCTAACCCTAATCCTAATCCTAACCCTAACCCTAACCCTAACCCTAACCCTAACCCTAAACCTAACCCTAACCCTAACACTAACCCTAACCCTAACCCTAACCCTATACATAACACCAACCCTAACCCTAACCCGAACCCTAACCATATGCCTAACACGAACCCTAACCCTAACCCCAATCCTAACCCTAACCCTAACCCTAACACTAACCCTAACCCGAACCCTAACCCTAACACCAACCCTAACCGTAACCCTAACCCTAACCCTAACACCAACCCTAACCCTAACCCTAACCCTAACCTTAACACCAACTCTAACCCTAATCCTAACCCTAACCCTAACCCTAACACCAACCCTAACCAAAACCCTAACCCTAACCCTAACACCAACCCTAACCCTAACCCTAACCATAACCCTAACCCTATACCTAACACCAACCCTAACCCTAACCCTAACCCTAACCCTAACACCAACCCTAACCCTAATCCTAACCCTAACTCTAACCCTAACCCTAACACCAACCCTAACCGTAACCCTAACCCTAACCCTAACCCTAACACTATGCCTAACACGAACCCTAACCCTAACCCTAACCCTAACCCTAACACCAACCCTAATCCTAACCCTAACCCTAACCCTAAACGTAACACCAACCCTAACCCTAACCCAAACCCTAACCCTAACACCAACCCTAACCCTAACCCTAACCCTAACCCTAACACCAACCCTAACCCTAACCCTAACCCTAACTCTAACCCTAACCCTAACCCTAACACCAACCCTAACCCTAACCCTAACCCTAACACCAACCCTAACCCTAACCCTAACCCTAACCCTAACCTTAACCCTAACCCTAACCCTAACCCTAACACCAACCCTAACCCTAACCATAACCCTAACCCTAACACCAACCCTAACCCTAATCCTAACCCTAACCCTAAAGCTAACATCAACCCTAACCCTAACCCTAACCCTAACCCTAACACCAACCCTAAACCTAACCCTAACCCTAACCCTAACCCTATGCCTAACACGAACCCTAACCCTAAACCTAACCCTAACCCTAACACCAACCCTAACCCTAATCCTAATCCTAACCCTAACCCTAACCCTAACACTAACCCTAACCCTAACCCTAACCCTAACACCAACCCTAACCCTAACCCTAACCCTAACCCTAACCCTAACCCTATACCTAACACCAACCCTAACCCTAACCCTAACCCTAACCCTAACACCAACCCTAACCCTAACCCTAACCCTAATCCTAACCCTATGCCTAACACGAACCCTAACCCTAACCCTAACCCTAAATTTAACCCTAACCCTAACACAAACCCTAACCCTAATCCTAATCCTAACACCAACCCTAACCCTAACCCTAACCCTAACCCTAAACCTATACCTAACACCAACCCTAACCCTAACCCTAACCCTAACCCTAACACCAACCCTAACCCTAACCCTAACCCTAACACCAACCCTAACCCTAATCCTAACCCTAACCCTAACCCTAACCCTAACACCAACCCTAACCGTAACCCTAACCCTAACGCTAACCCTAACCCTAACAACAACCCTAACCCTAACCCTAACCCTAACCCTAACACCAACCCTATCCCTAACCCTAACCCTAAACCCTAATCCTAACCCTAACCCTAACCCTAACCCTAACCCTAACCCTAACCCTAACAAGGGCAAGGTTTACTGGTCAGCGACGGGCAAGTTCTAGGCCTCGGACTAGAAGGAGGCATGGGCGTTGGTCTAGGGCCCGAGCTAGGGCTAGTGAGAGCGGTAGGTGTAGCGCTGGGGCAGGCATAGGGCAAGGGGTGGGTGTCGAGGTAAACCTCGAGTAGGCCTAGAGCCAGGAGTGGGAGCTGTGGCTAGTGGTAGGGTTGGGGGTGGGCCTATGGGTAGGGGGAGCTGTAGGGCCAGGGTAGTGGTAGGAACAGAGGTAGTGCTAGGCGTAGGCCTAGGGCGAGGGGTAGTGCTCGGGGTAGGGTTAGTTGAAGGGCTAGTGGTTGGCAGAGGCCCACGGGCAGTGTTAGGGTTAGGGCTCATGTTAAGCCTAGGACTAGTGGTAGTGGTAGGGGTTGGCCGAGGACTAGAGGTAGGTGTCACGAAATGGCTCCGGGTAGTCCTAGGACTCCGAACGGATGTAGGGCTGGATTAGGGTGTGGCTAATGGTGGGTCCAGGGAGATTTCGTAGGACACGGGTTAGTGCTCTGGCTATTGGTAGGGCAAGGTGTACCGGTTGGCGACGGGCAAGTGCTAGGCTTCGGACTAGAGTGAGCACTGGGCGTTGGTCTAGGGCCCGAGGTAGGGCTATTGGGGGCGGTAGGCGTAGCGCTGGGGTAGGCAAAGGGCAAGGGGTGGGTGTCGGGGTAAACCTCGAAGTAGGCCTAGGACCAGGAGTGAGAGCTGTGGCTAGGGGTAGGGATGGGGGTGGGCCTATGGGTAGGGGGAGCTGTAGGGACTGGGGTAGGGGTAGGACCAGAGGTAGTGCTAGGCGTAGGCCTAGGGCGAGGGATAGTGCGCGGGGTAACCTAACTCTAACCCTAACCCTAACCCTAACACTAACCCTAACCCTAACCCTAACTCTAACACCAACCCTAACCCTAACCCTAACCCTAACCCTAACCCTATACCTAACACCAACCCTAACCCTAATCCTAACCCTAACCCTAACACCAACCCTAACCCTAACCCTAACCCTAACACCAACCCTAACCCTAATCCTAACCCTAACCCTAACCCTAACCCTAACACCAACCCTAACCCTAATCCTAACCCTAACCCTAACACCAACCCTAACCCTAACCCTAACCCTAACACCAACCCTAACCCTAATCCTAACCCTAAACCAAACCCTAACCCTAACACCAACCCTAACCAAAACCCTAACCCTAACCCTAACACGAACCCTAACCCTAACCCTAACCCTAACCCTAACACCAACCCTAACGCTAACCCTAACCCTAACCTTAACACCAACTCTAACCCTAATCCTAACCCTAACCCTAACCCTAACACCAACCCTAACCCAAACCCTAACCCTAACCCTAACACCAACCCTAAACCTAACCCTAACCCTAACCCTAACCCTATGCCTAACACGAATCCTAACCCTAACCCTAACCCTAAACCTAACCCTAACCCTAACACGAACCCTAACCCTAATCCTAATCCTAACCCTAACCCTAACCCTAACCCTAACCCTGAACCTAACCCTAACCCTAACACCAACCCTAACCCTAACCCTAACCCTAACCCTATACCTAACACCAACCCTAACCCTAACCCGAACCCTAACCCTAACACCAACCCTAACCCTAACCCTAACCCTAACCTTAACACCAACTCTAACCCTAATCCTAACCCTAACCCTAACCCTAACACCAACCCTAACCAAAACCCTAACCCTAACCCTAACACCAACCCTAACCCTAACCCTAACCCTAACCCTAACCCTATGCTTAACACGAACCCTAACCCTAACCCTAACCCTAAACCTAACCCTAACCCTAACACGAACCCTAACCCTAACCCTAATCCTAACCCTAACCCTAACCCTAACACTAACCCTAACCCTAACCCTAACCCTAACACCAGCCCTAACCCTAACCCTAACCCTATACCTAACACCAACCCTAACCCTAACCCGAACCCTAACACTAACACCAACCCTAACCGTAACCCTAACCCTAACCCTAACACCAACCCTAACCCTAACCCTAACCCTAACCTTAACACCAACTCTAACCCTAATCCTAACCCTAACCCTAACCCTAACACCAACCCTAACCCTAACACCAACCCTAACCCTAACCCTAACCCTAACCCTAACCCTAACCCTATGCTTAACACGAACCCTAACCCTAACCCTAACCCTAAACCTAACCCTAACCCTAACACGAACCCTAACCCTAATCCTAATCCTAACCCTAACCCTAACCCTAACCCTAACCCTAAACCTAACCCTAACCCTAACACCAACCCTAACCCTAACCCTAACCCTATACCTAACACCAACCCTAACCCTAACCCGAACCCTAACCCTATGCCTAACACGAACCCTAACCCTAACCCTAATCCTAACCCTAACCCTAACCCTAACACGAACCCTAACCCTAACCCTAACCCTAACACCAACCCTAACCCTAACCCTAACCCTAACCCTAACCCTATACCTAACACCAACCCTAACCCTAACCCTAACCCTAACCCTAACACCAACCCTAACCCTAATCCTAACCCTAACTCTAACCCTAACCCTAACACCAACCCTAACCGTAACCCTAACCCTAACCCTAACCCTTACACTATGCCTAACACGAACCCTAACCCTAACCCTAACCCTAACCCTAACACCAACCCTAACCCTAACCCAAACCCTAACCCTAAACGTAACACCAACCCTAACCCTAACCCAAACCCTAACCCTAACACCAACCCTAACCCTAACCCTAACCC
>NW_027669100.1:45000-57500 GCF_964194185.1 Rhinolophus hipposideros | reverse complement strand
TTAGGGTTAGGGTTGGTGTTAGGGTTAGGGTTAGGGTTAGGGTTAGGGTTGGTGTTAGGGTTAGGGTTAGGGTTAGAGTTAGGGTTAGGGTTAGGGTTAAAGGTGGTGTTAGGGTTTGGGTTAGGGTTAGGGTTAGGGTTGGTGTTAGGGTTAGGGTTAGGTTTAGGGTTAGGTTAGGGTTAGGGTTAGGGTTGGTGTTAGGTTTAGGGTTAGGGTTAGGGTTGGTGTTAGGGTTAGTGTTTGGGTTAGGGTTAGGGTTGGTGTTAGGTTTAGGGTTAGGGTTAGGGTTAGGGTTAGGGTTGGTGTTAGGGTTAGGGTTAGGGTTTGGGTTCGTGTTAGGCATAGGGTTAGGGTTAGGGTTAGGGTTAGGGTTAGGGTTGGTGTTAGGGTTAGGGTTAGGGTTAGGGTTGGTGTTAGGGTTAGGGTTAGGGTTAGGATTAGGGTTAGGGTTGGTGTTAGGATTAGGGTTAGGTTTAGGTTTAGGGTTGGTGTTAGGGTTAGGGTTAGGGTTAGGGTTAGGGTTGGTGTTAGGGTTAGGGTTAGGGTTAGGGTTAGGGTTGGTGTTAGGTATAGGGTTAGGGTTAGGGTTAGGGTTAGGGTGAGGGTTGGTGTTAGGGTTAGAGTTAGGGTTAGGGTTAGGGTTGGTGTTAGGTATAGGGTTAGGGTTAGGGTTAGGGTTAGGGTTAGGGTTGGTGTTAGGATTAGGGTTAGGGTTAGGGTTAGGGTTAGGGTTGGTGTTAGGGTTAGGGTTAGGGTTAGGGTTAGGGTTAGGGTTGGTGTTAGGTATAGGGTTAGGGTTGGGGTTAGGGTTAGGGTTGGTGTTAGGGTTAGGGTTAGGGTTAGGGTTAGTGTTAGGGTTAGGGTTAGGGTTAGGTTACCCCGAGCACTACCCCTCGCCCTAGGCCTACGCCTAGCACTACCTCTGGTCCTACCCCTACCCCTGTCCCTACAGCTCCCCCTACCCATAGGCCCACCCCCATCTCTACCCCTAGCCACAGCTCCCACTCCTGGTCCTAGGCCTAGTCCGAGGTTTACCCCGACACCCACCCCTTGCCCTTTGCCTACCCCAGCGCTACGCCTACCGCTCCCACTAGCCCTACCTCGGGCCCTAGACCAACGCCCAGTGCTCACTCTAGTCCGAAGCCTAGCACTTGCCCGTCGCCAACCGGTACACCTTGCCCTACCTATAGCCAGAGCACTAACCCGTGTCCTACGAAATCACCCTGGACCCACCATTAGCCACACCCTAATCAGCCCTACATCCGTTCGGAGTCCTAGGACTACCCGGAGCCATTTCGTGACACCTACCCCTAGTCCTCGGCCAACCCCTACCACTACCACTAGTCCTAGGCTTAACATGAGCCCTAACCCTAACACTGCCCGTGGGCCTCTGCCAAACACTAGCCCTTCAACTAACCCTACCCCGAGCACTACCCCTCGCCCTAGGCCTACGCCTAGCACTACCTCTGGTCCTACCACTACCCCTGGCCCTACAGCTCCCCCTAACCATAGGCCCATCCCCAACCCTACCACTAGCCACAGCTCCCACTCCTGGCCCTAGGCCTACTCCGAGGTTTACCTAGACACCTACCCCTTGCCCTATGCCTACCCCAGCGCTACGCCTACCGCTCTCACTAGCCCTAGCTCGGGCCCTAGACCAACGCCCATGGCTCCTTCTAGTCCGAGGCCTAGAACTTGCCCGTCGCTGACCAGTACACCTTGCCCTTGTTAGGGTTAGGGTTAGGGTTAGGGTTAAGGTTAGGGTTAGGATTAGGGTTTAGTGTTAGGGTTAGGGTTAGGGTTGGTGTTAGGGTTAGGGTTAGGGTTAGGGTTAGGGTTGGTGTTAGGTTTAGGTTTAGAGTTAGGGTTAGGGTTACGGTTAGGGTTAGGGTTAGGGTTAGGGTTAGGGTTAGGGTAGGGTTAGGGTTAGGGTTAGGGTTAGGGTTGGTGTTAGGGTTAGGGTTAGGTTTAGGGTTAGTGTTAGGGTTGGTGTTAGGGTTAGGGTTAGGGTTAGGGTTAGGGTTGGTGTTAGGTATAGGGTTAGGGTTAGGGTTAGTGTTAGGGTTAGGGTTGGTGTTAGGGTTAGGGTTAGGTTTGGGTTAGTTTTAGGGTTAGGGTTAGGGTTAGGGTTAGGATTAGGGTTAGAATTGGTGTTAGGGTTAGGGTTAGGGTTAGTGTTGGTGTTAGGCATAGGGTTAGGGTTAGGGTTAGGGTTAGGGTTAGGGTTGGTGTTAGGGTTAGGGTTAGGGTTAGGGTTAGGGTTAGGGTTGGTGTTAGGGTTAGGGTTAGGGTTAGAGTTAGGGTTAGGGTTAGGGTTAGGGTTAGGGTTAGGGTTGGTGTTAGGGTTAGGGTTAGGGTTAGAGTTAGGGTTAGGGTTAGGGTTAGGGTTGGTGTTAGGGTTAGGGTTAGGGTTAGGGTTAGGGTTGGTGTTAGGGTTAGTGTTTGGGTTAGGGTTAGGGTTGGTGTTAGGTTTAGGTTTAGGTTTAGGGTTAGGGTTAGGGTTGGTGTTAGGGTTAGGGTTAGGGTTAGGGTTCGTGTTAGGCATAGGGTTAGGGTTAGGGTTAGGGTTAGGGTTAGGGTTGGTGTTAGGGTTAGGGTTAGGGTTAGGGTTAGGGTTGGTGTTAGGGTTAGGGTTAGGGTTAGGATTAGGGTTAGGGTTGGTGTTAGGGTTAGGGTTAGGTTTAGGTTTAGGGTTGGTGTTAGGGTTAGGGTTAGGTTTAGGGTTAGGGTTAGGGTTGGTGTTAGGGTTAGGGTTAGGGTTAGGGTTAGGGTTGGTATTAGGTATAGGGTTAGGGTTAGGGTTAGGGTTAGGGTTGGTGTTAGGGTTAGGGTTAGGGTTAGGGTTAGTGTTAGGGTTAGTGTTAGGGTTAGGGTTAGGGTTAGGGTTAGGGTTAGGTTACCCCGAGCACTACCCCTCGCCCTAGGCCTACGCCTAGCACTACCTCTGGTCCTACCCCTACCCCTGTCCCTACACCTCCCCCTACCCATAGGCCCACCCCCATCTCTACCCCTAGCCACAGCTCCCACTCCTGGTCCTAGGCCTACTCCGAGGTTTACCGCGACACCCACCCCTTGCCCTTTGCCTACCCCAGCGCTACGCCTACCGCTCCCACTAGCCCTACCTCGGGCCCTAGACCAACGCCCAGTGCTCACTCTAGTCCGAAGCCTAGCACTTGCCCGTGACCAACCGGTACACCTTGCCCTACCTATAGCCAGAGCACTAACCCGTGTCCTACGAAATCACCCTGGACCCACCATTAGCCACACCCTAATCAGCCCTACATCCGTTCGGAGTCCTAGGACTACCCGGAGCCATTTCGTGACACCTACCCCTAGTCCTCGGCCAACCCCTACCACTACCACTAGTCCTAGGCTTAACATGAGCCCTAACCCTAACACTGCCCGTGGGCCTCTGCCAAACACTAGCCCTTCAACTAACCCTACCCCGAGCACTACCCCTCGCCCTAGGCCTACGCCTAGCACTACCTCTGGTCCTACCACTACCCCTGGCCCTACAGCTCCCCCTACCCATAGGCCCATCCCCAACCCTACCACTAGCCACAGCTCCCACTCCTGGCCCTAGGCCTACACCGAGGTTTACCTCGACACCTACCCATTGCCCTATGCCTACCCCAGCGCTACGCCTACCGCTCTAACTAGCCCTAGCTAGGGCCCTAGACCAACGCCCATGGCTCCTTCTAGTCCGAGGCCTAGAACTTGCCCGTCGCTGACCAGTACACCTTGACCTTGTTAGGGTTAGGGTTAGGGTTAGGGTTAGGGTTAAGGTTAGGGTTAGGATTAGGGTTTAGGGTTAGGGTTAGGGTTAGGGTTGGTGTTAGGGTTAGGGTTAGGGTTAGGGTTAGGGTTGGTGTTAGGTTTAGGTTTAGGGTTAGGGTTAGGGTTACGGTTAGGGTTAGGGTTAGGGTTAGGGTTAGGGTTAGGGTTGGTGTTAGGTATAGGGTTAGGGTTAGGGTTAGGGTTAGGGTTGGTGTTAGGGTTAGGGTTAGGGTTAGGGTTAGGGTTAGGGTTAGGGTTAGGGTTAGGGTTAGGGTTGGTGTTAGTGTTAGGGTTAGGGTTAGGGTTGGAGTTAGGGTTAGGGTTAGGGTTAGGGTTAGGGTTGGTGTTAGGTATAGGGTTAGGGTTAGGGTTAGGGTTGGGGTTAGGGTTGGTGTTAGGGTTAGGGTTAGGGTTAGGGTTAGTGTTAGGGTTAGGGTTAGGGTTAGGGTTAGGATTAGGGTTAGGGTTGGTGTTAGGGTTAGGGTTAGGGTTAGGGTTAGGGTTAGGGTTAGGGTTAGGGTTAGTTTTAGGGTTAGGGTTAGGGTTAGGGTTAGGATTAGGGTTAGGGTTGGTGTTAGGGTTAGGGTTAGGGTTATGGTTAGTGTTGGTGTTAGGCATAGGGTTAGGGTTAGGGTTAGGGTTAGGGTTAGGGTTGGTGTTAGGGTTAGGGTTAGGGTTAGGGTTAGGGTTAGGGTTGGTGTTAGGGTTAGGGTTAGGGTTAGAGTTAGGGTTAGGGTTAGGGTTAGGGTTAGGGTTGGTGTTAGAGTTAGGGTTAGGGTTAGAGTTAGGGTTAGGGTTAGGGTTAGGGTTGGTGTTAGGGTTAGGGTTAGGGTTAGGGTTGGTGTTAGGGTTAGTGTTTGGGTTAGGGTTAGGGTTGGTGTTAGGTTTAGGGTTAGGGTTAGGGTTAGGGTTAGGGTTGGTGTTAGGGTTAGGGTTAGGGTTAGGGTTCGTGTTAGGCATAGGGTTAGAGTTAGGGTTAGGGTTAGGGTTAGGGTTAGGGTTCGGGTTAGGGTTGGTGTTAGGGTTAGGGTTAGGGTTAGGGTTAGGGTTGGTTTTAGGGTTAGGGTTAGGGTTAGGATTAGGGTTAGGGTTGGTGTTAGGGTTAGGGTTAGGTTTAGGTTTAGGGTTGGTGTTAGGGTTAGAGTTAGGATTAGGGTTAGGTTTAGGGTTGGTGTTAGGCTTAGGGTTAGGGTTAGGGTTAGGTTTAGGGTTGGTGTTAGGGTTAGGGTTAGGGTTAGGGTTGGTGTTAGGTATAGGGTTAGGGTTAGGGTTAGGGTTAGGGTGAGGGTTGGTGTCAGGGTTAGAGTTAGGGTTAGGTTTAGGGTTGGTGTTAGGTATAGGGTTAGGGTTAGGGTTAGGGTTAGGGTTAGGGTTGGTGTTAGGATTAGGGTTAGGGTTAGGGTTAGGGTTAGGGTTGGTGTTAGGGTTAGGGTTAGGGTTAGGGTTAGGGTTGGTTTTAGGTATAGGGTTAGGGTTAGGGTTAGGGTTAGGGTTGGTGTTAGGGTTAGGGTTAGGGTTAGTGTTAGGGTTAGGGTTAGGGTTAGGGTTAGGTTACCCCGAGCACTACCCCTCGCCCTAGGCCTACGCCTAGCACTACCTCTGGTCCTACCCCTACCACTGTCCCTACAGATCCCCCTACCCATAGACCCACCCCCATCTCTACCCCTAGCCACAGCTCCCACTCCTGGTCCTAGGCCTACTCCGAGGTTTACCCCGACACCCACCCCTTGCCCTTTGCCTACCCCAGCGCTACGCCTACCGCTCCCACTAGCCCTACCTCGGGCCCTAGACCAACGCCCAGTGCTCACTCTAGTCCGAAGCCTAGCACTTGCCCGTCGCCAACCGGTACACCTTGCCCTACCTATAGCCAGAGCACTAACCCGTGTCCTACGAAATCACCCTGGACCCACCATTAGCCACACCCTAATCAGCCCTACATCCGTTCGGAGTCCTAGGACTACCCGGAGCCATTTCGTGACACCTACCCCTAGTCCTCGGCCAACCCCTACCACTACCACTAGTCCTAGGCTTAACATGAGCCCTAACCCTAACACTGCCCGTGGGCCTCTGCCAAACACTAGCCCTTCAACTAACCCTACCCCGAGCACTACCCCTCGCCCTAGGCCTACGCCTAGCACTACCTCTGATCCTACCACTACCCCTGGCCCTACAGCTCCCCCTAACCATAGGCCCATCCCCAAACCTACCACTAGCCACAGCTCCCAATCCTGGTCCTAGGCCTACTCCGAGGTTTACCTCGACACCTACCCCTTGCCCTATGCCTACCCCAGCGCTACGCCTACCGCTCTCACTAGCCCTAGCTCGGGCCCTAGACCAACGCCCATGGCTCCTTCTAGTCCGAGGCCTAGAACTTGCCCGTCGCTGACCAGTACACCTTGCCCTTGTTAGGGTTAGGGTTAGGGTTAAGGTTAGGGTTAGGATTAGGGTTTAGGGTTAGGGTTAGGGTTAGGGTTGGTGTTAGGGTTAGGGTTAGGGTTAGGGTTAGGGTTGGTGTTAGGTTTAGGTTTAAGGTTAGGGTTAGGGTTACGGTTAGGTTTAGGGTTAGGGTTTGGGTTAGGGTTAGGGTTAGGGTTGGTGTTAGGTATAGGGTTAGGGTTAGGGTTAGGGTTAGGGTTAGGGTTGGTGTTAGGGTTAGGGTTAGGGTTAGGGTTAGTGTTAGGGTTAGGGTTAGGGTTAGGGTTAGGATTAGGGTTAGGGTTGGTGTTAGGGTTAGGGTTAGGTTTAGGGTTAGGGTTCGTGTTAGGCATAGGGTTAGGGTTAGGGTTAGGGTTAGGGTTAGGGTTGGTGTTAGGGTTAGGGTTAGGGTTAGGGTTAGGATTGGTGTTAGGGTTAGGGTTAGGGTTAAGATTAGGGTTAGGGTTGGTGTTAGGGTTAGGGTTAGGGTTAGGGTTGGTGTTAGGGTTAGGGTTAGGGTTAGGGTTAGGGTTAGGGTTAGGATTAGGGTTAGGATTTGTGTTAGGGTTAGGGTTAGGGTTGGTGTTAGGTTTAGGTTTAGGGTTAGGGTTAGGGTTAGGGTTGGTGTTAGGGTTAGGGTTAGGGTTAGGGTTAGTGTTAGGGTTAGGGTTAGGGTTAGGATTAGGGTTAGGGTTGGTGTTAGGGTTAGGGTTTGGTTTAGGGTTAGGGTTCGTGTTAGGCATAGGGTTAGGGTTAGGGTTAGGGTTAGGGTTGGTGTTAGGGTTAGGGTTAGGGTTAGGATTAGGGTTAGGGTTGGTGTTAGGGTTAGGGTTAGGGTTAGGGTTGGTGTTAGGGTTAGGGTTAGGGTTAGGGTTAGGGTTGGTGTTAGGGTTATGGTTAGGGTTAGGGTTAGGGTTAGGGTTCGTGTTAGGCATAGGGTTAGGGTTAGGGTTCGTGTTAGGCATAGGGTTAGGTTTAGGGTTAGGGTTAGGGTTAGGGTTGGTGTTAGGGTTAGGGTTAGGGTTAGGGTTAGGGTTGGTGTTAGGGTTAGGGTTAGGGTTAGGATTAGGGTTAGGGTTGGTGTTAGGGTTAGGGTTAGGTTTAGGGTTAGGGTTGGTGTTAGGGTTATGGTTAGGGTTAGGGTTAGGGTTAGGGTTAGGGTTGGTGTTAGGGTTAGGGTTAGGGTTAGGGTTAGGGTTGTTGTTAGGTATAGGGTTAGGGTTAGGGTTAGGGTTAGGGTTAGGGTTGGTGTTAGGGTTAGGGTTAGGGTTAGGCTTAGGTTTAGTGTTAGGGTTAGGGTTAGGGTTAGGGTTAGGTTACCCCGAGCACTACCCCTCGCCCTAGGCCTACGCCTAGCACTACCGCTGGTCCTACCACTACCCCTGGCCCTACAGCTCCCCCTACCCATAGGTCCACCCCCACCCCTACCCCTAGCCACAGCTCCCACTCCTGGCCCTAGGCCTACACCGAGGTTTACCTCGACACCCACCCCTTGCCCTATGCCTACCCCAGCGCTACGCCTACCGTTTCCATTAGCCATCGCTCGGGCCCTAGACCAACGCCCATGTCTCCCTCTCGTCCGAGGCCTAGAACTTGCCCGTCGCTGACCAGTACACCTTGCCCTTGTTAGGGTTAGGGTTAGGGTTAGGGTTAGGGTTAGGGTTAGGGTTGGTGTTAGGGTTAGGGTTAGGGTTAGGGTTAGGGTTGGTGTTAGGGTTGGTGTTAGGGTTAGGGTTACGGTTAGGGTTAGGGTTAGATTTGGTGTTAGGGTTAGGGTTAGGGTTAGGGTTAGTGTTAGGGTTAGAGTTAGGGTTAGGGTTAGGGTTAGGATTAGGGTTAGGGTTGGTGTTAGGGTTAGGGTTAGGTTTAGGGTTAGGGTTCGTGTTAGGCATAGGGTTAGGGTTAGGTTTAGGGTTAGGGTTAGGGTTGGTGTTAGGGTTAGGGTTAGGGTTAGGGTTAGGGTTGGTGTTAGGGTTAGGGTTAGGGTTAGGATTAGGGTTAGGGTTGGTGTTAGGGTTAGGGTTAGGATTAGGGTTGGTGTTAGGGTTAGGGTTAGGGTTAGGGTTAGGGTTAGGGTTAGGGTTAGGGTTAGGATTAGGGTTAGGATTTGTGTTAGGGTTAGGGTTAGGGTTAGGGTTAGGGTTGGTGTTAGGTTTAGGTTTAGGGTTAGGGTTAGGGTTAGGGTTGGTGTTAGGGTTAGGGTTAGGGTTAGGTTTAGGGTTAGTGTTAGGGTTAGGGTTAGGGTTAGGTTTAGGATTAGGGTTAGGATTGGTGTTAGGGTTAGGGTTAGGGTTAGGGTTGGTGTTAGGGTTAGGGTTAGGGTTAGGGTTAGGGTTAGGGTTAGGGTTGGTGTTAGGGTTAGGGTTAGGTTTAGGGTTAGGGTTCGTGTTAGGCATAGGGTTAGGGTTAGGGTTAGGGTTAGGGTTAGGGTTAGGGTTGGTGTTAGGGTTAGGGTTAGGGTTAGGGTTAGGATTGGTGTTAGGGTTAGGGTTAGGGTTAAGATTAGGGTTAGGGTTGGTGTTAGGGTTAGGGTTAGGGTTAGGGTTGGTGTTAGGGTTAGGGTTAGGGTTAGGGTTAGGGTTAGGATTAGGGTTAGGATTTGTGTTAGGGTTAGGGTTAGGGTTAGGGTTGGTGTTAGGTTTAGGTTTAGGGTTAGGGTTAGGGTTAGGGTTGGTGTTAGGGTTAGGGTTAGGGTTAGGGTTAGTGTTAGGGTTAGGGTTAGGGTTAGGGTTAGGATTAGGGTTAGGGTTGGTGTTAGGGTTAGGGTTTGGTTTAGGGTTAGGGTTCGTGTTAGGCATAGGGTTAGGGTTAGGGTTAGGGTTAGGGTTAGGGTTAGGGTTGGTGTTAGGGTTAGGGTTAGGGTTAGGATTAGGGTTAGGGTTGGTGTTAGGGTTAGGGTTAGGGTTAGGGTTGGTGTTAGGGTTAGGGTTAGGGTTAGGGTTAGGGTTGGTGTTAGGGTTATGGTTAGGGTTAGGGTTAGGGTTAGGGTTCGTGTTAGGCATAGGGTTAGGGTTAGGGTTCGTGTTAGGCATAGGGATAGGGTTAGGGTTAGGGTTAGGGTTGGTGTTAGGGTTAGGGTTAGGGTTAGGGTTAGGGTTGGTGTTAGGGTTAGGGTTAGGGTTAGGATTAGGGTTAGGGTTGGTGTTAGGGTTAGGGTTAGGTTTAGGGTTAGGGTTGGTGTTAGGGTTATGGTTAGGGTTAGGGTTAGGGTTAGGGTTAGGGTTAGGGTTAGGGTTGGTGTTAGGGTTAGGGTTAGTGTTAGGGTTAGGGTTGGTGTTAGGTATAGGGTTAGGGTTAGGGTTAGGGTTAGGGTTAGGGTTGGTGTTAGGGTTAGGGTTAGGGTTAGGCTTAGGTTTAGTGTTAGGGTTAGGGTTAGGGTTAGGGTTAGGTTACCCCGAGCACTACCCCTCGCCCTAGGCCTACGCCTAGCACTACCGCTGGTCCTACCACTACCCCTGGCCCTACAGCTCCCCCTACCCATAGGTCCACCCCCACCCCTACCCCTAGCCACAGCTTCCACTCCTGGCCCTAGGCCTACACCGAGGTTTACCTCGACACCCACCCCTTGCCCTATGCCTACCCCAGCGCTACGCCTACCGTTTCCATTAGCCATCGCTCGGGCCCTAGATTAACGCCCATGGCTCCCTCTCGTCCGAGGCCTAGAACTTGCCCGTCGCTGAGCAGTACACCTTGCCCTTGTTTTGGTTAGGGTTAGGTTTAGGGTTAGGGTTAGGGTTTAGGGTTAGGGTTAGGGTTGGTGTTAGGTATAGGGTTAGGGTTAGGGTTAGGGTTAGGGTTAGGGTTGGTGTTAGGGTTAGGGTTAGGTTTAGGGTTAGGGTTGGTGTTAGGTATAGGGTTAGGGTTAGGGTTAGGGTTAGGGTTAGATTTGGTGTTAGGGTTAGGGTTAGGGTTAGGGTTAGTGTTAGGGTTAGGGTTAGGTTTAGGGTTAGGATTAGGGTTAGGGTTGGTGTTAGGGTTAGGGTTAGGTTTAGGGTCAGGGTTCTTGTTAGGCATAGGGTTAGGGTTAGGGTTAGGGTTAGGGTTGGTGTTAGGGTTAGGGTTAGGGTTAGGGTTAGGGTTGGTGTTAGGGTTAGGTTTAGGGTTAGGATTAGGGTTAGGGTTGGTGTTAGGGTTAGGGTTAGGGTTAGGGTTGGTGTTAGGGTTAGGGTTAGGGTTAGGGTTAGGGTTAGGGTTAGGGTTAGGATTAGGGTTAGGATTTGGTTAGGGTTAGGGTTAGGGTTAGGGTTAGGGTTGGTGTTAGGTTTAGGTTTAGGGTTAGGGTTAGGGTTAGGGTTGGTGTTAGGGTTAGGGTTAGGGTTAGGGTTAGTTTTAGGGTTAGGGATAGGGTTAGGTTTAGGATTTGGGTTAGGGTTGGTGTTAGGGTTAGGGTTAGGGTTAGGGTTGGTGTTAGGGTTAGGGTTATGGTTAGGGTTAGGGTTAGGGTTAGGGTTAGGGTTGGTGTTAGGGTTAGGGTTAGGGTTAGGATTAGGATTAGTGTTGGTGTTAGGGTTAGGGTTAGGGTTAGGGTTGGTGTTACGGTTAGGGTTAGGGTTAGGGTTAGGGTTGGTGTTAGGGTTATGGTAAGGGTTAGGGTTAGGGTTAGGGTTAGTGTTAGGCATAGGGTTAGGGTTAGGGTTCGTGTTAGGCATAGGGTTAGGGTTAGGGTTAGGGTTAGGGTTAGGGTTAGGGTTAGGGTTGGTGTTAGGGTTAGGGTTAGGGTTAGGGTTAGGGTTAGGGTTGGTGTTAGGGTTAGGGTTAGGGTGAGGGTTGGTGTTAGGGTTAGAGTTAGGGTTAGGTTTAGGGTTGGTGTTAGGTATAGGGTTAGGGTTAGGGTTACGGTTAGGGTTGGTGTTAGGTATAGGGTTAGGGTTAGGGTTAGGGTTAGGGTTGGTGTTAGGGTTAGGGTTAGGGTTAGGGTTAGTGTTAGGGTTAGGGTTAGGGTTAGGGTTAGGGTTGGTGTTAGGGTTAGGGTTAGGTTTAGGGTTAGGGTTCGTGTTAGGCATAGGGTTAGGGTTAGGGTTAGGGTTAGGGTTAGGGTTGGTGTTAGGGTTAGGGTTAGGGTTAGGGTTAGGATTGGTGTTAGGGTTAGGGTTAGGGTTAAGATTAGGGTTAGGGTTGGTGTTAGGGTTAGTGTTAGGGTTAGGGTTGGTGTTAGGGTTAGGGTTAGGGTTAGGGTTAGGTTTAGGGTTAGGGTTAGGATTAGGGTTAGGATTTGTGTTAGGGTTAGGGTTAGGGTTAGGGTTGGTGTTAGGTTTAGGTTTAGGGTTAGGGTTAGGGTTAGGGTTGGTGTTAGGGTGAGGGTTAGGGTTAAGGTTAGTGTTAGGGTTAGGGTTAGGGTTAGGGTTAGGATTAGGGTTAGGGTTGGTGTTAGGGTTAGGGTTTGGTTTAGGGTTAGGGTTCGTGTTAGGCATAGGGTTAGGGTTAGGGTTAGGGTTAGGGTTAGGGTTAGGGTTGGTGTTAGGGTTAGTGTTAGGGTTAGGATTAGGGTTAGGGTTGGTGTTAGAGTTAGGGTTAGGGTTAGGGTTGGTGTTAGGGTTAGGGTTAGGGTTAGGGTTGGTGTTAGGGTTATGGTTAGGGTTAGGGTTAGGGTTCGTGTTAGGCATAGGGTTAGGGTTAGGGTTCGTGTTAGGCATAGGGTTAGGGTTAGGGTTAGGCTTAGGGTTAGGGTTGGTGTTAGGGTTAGGGTTAGGGTTAGGGTTAGGGTTGGTGTTAGGGTTAGGGTTAGGGTTACAATTAGGGTTAGGGTTGGTGTTAGGGTTAGGGTTAGGTTTAGGGTTAGGGTTGGTGTTAGGGTTATGGTTAGGGTTAGGGTTAGGGTTAGGGTTGGTGTTAGGGTTAGGGTTAGGGTTAGGGTTAGGGTTGGTGTTAGGTATAGGGTTAGGGTTAGGGTTAGGGTTAGGGTTGGTGTTAGGGTTAGGGTTAGGGTTAGGCTTAGGTTTAGTGTTAGGGTTAGGGTTAGGGTTAGGGTTAGGTTACCCCAAGTACTACCCCTCGCCCTAGGCCTACGCCTAGCACTACCGCTGGTCCTACCACTACCCCTGGCCCTACAGCTCCCCCTACCCATAGGTCCACCCCCACCCCTACCGCTAGCCACAGCTCCCACTCCTGGCCCTAGGCCTACACCGAGGTTTACCTCGACACCCACCCCTTGCCCTATGCCTACCGTTTCCATTAGCCATCGCTCGGGCCCTAGACCAATGCCCATGGCTCCCTCTCGTCCGAGGCCTAGAACTTGCCCGTCGCTGACCAGTACACCTTGCCCTTGTTAGGGTTAGGGTTAGGTTTAGGGTTAGGGTTAGGGTTTAGGG
>NW_027669100.1:10000-40000 GCF_964194185.1 Rhinolophus hipposideros | reverse complement strand
GTTAGGTTACCCCGAGCACTACCCCTCGCCCTAGGCCTACGCCTAGCACTACCTCTGGTCCTACCCCTACCCCTGTCCCTACAGCTCCCCCTACCCATAGGCCCACCCCCATCCCTACCCCTAGCCACAGCTCCCACTCCTGGTCCTAGGCCTACTCCGAGGTTTACACCGAAACCCACCCCTTGCCCTTTGCCTACCCCAGCGCTACGCCTACCGCTCCCACTAGCCCTACCTCGGGCCCTAGACCAACGCCCAGTGCTCACTCTAGTCCGAAGCCTAGCACTTGCCCGTCGCCAACCGGTACACCTTGCCCTACCGATAGCCAGAGCACTAACCCGTGTCCTACGAAATCACCCTGGACCCACCATTAGCCACACCCTAATCCAGCCCTACATCCGTTATGAGTCCTAGGACTACCAGGAGCCATTTCGTGACACCTACCCCTAGTCCTCGGCCAACCCCTACCACTACCACTAGTCCTAGGCTTAACATGAGCCCTAACCCTAACACTGCCCGTGGGCCTCTGCCAAATACTAGCCCTTCAACTAACCCTACCCCGAGCACTACCCCTCGCCCTAGGCCTACGCCTAGCACTACCTCTGGTCCTACCACTACCCCTGGCCCTACAGCTCCCCCTACCCATAGGCCCACCCCCAACCCTACCACTAGCCACAGCTCCCACTCCTGGCCCTAGGCCTACTCCGAGGTTTACCTCGACACCCACCCCTTGCCCTATGCCTACACCAGCGCTACGCCTACCGCTCTCACTAGCCCTAGCTCGGGCCCTAGACCAACGCCCATGGCTCCTTCTAGTCCGAGTCCTAGAACTTGCCCGTCGCTGACCAGTACACCTTGCACTTGTTAGGGTTAGGGTTAGGGTTAAAATTAGGGTTTAGGGTTAGGGTTAGGGTTAGGGTTGGTGTTAGGGTTAGGGTTAGGGTTAGGGTTGGTGTTAGGTTTAGGATTAGGGTTAGGGTTAGGGTTACGGTTAGGGTTGGTGTTAGGGTTAGGGTTAGGGTTAGGGTTAGGATTAGGGTTAGGGTTGGTGTTAGGGTTAGGGTTAGGGTTAGGGTTGGAGTTAGGGTTAGGGTTAGGGTTAGGGTTAGGGTTGGTGTTAGGTATAGGGTTAGGGTTAGGGTTAGGGTTAGTGTTAGGGTTGGTGTTAGGGTTAGGGTTAGGGTTAGGGTTAGTGTTAGGGTTAGGGTTAGGGTTAGGGTTAGGATTAGGGTTAGGGTTGGTGTTAGGGTTAGGGTTAGGGTTAGGGTTAGGGTTAGGGTTAGGGTTAGGGTTAGGGGTTAGGGTTAGGGTTAGGGTTAGTGTTAGGGTTAGGGTTAGGGTTAGGGTTAGGGTTAGGGTAGGGTTAGGGTTAGGGTTAGGGTTAGGTTTAGGGTTGGTGTTAGGGTTAGGGTTAGGTTTAGGTTTAGTGTTAGGGTTGGTGTTAGGGTTAGGTTTAGGATTAGGGTTAGGGTTGGTGTTAGGTATAGGGTTAGGGTTAGGGTTAGGGTTAGGGTTGGTGTTAGGGTTAGGGTTAGGGTTTGGGTTAGTTTTAGGGTTAGGGTTAGGGTTAGGGTTAGGATTAGGGTTAGAATTGGTGTTAGGGTTAGGGTTAGGGTTAGTGTTGGTGTTAGGCATAGGGTTAGGGTTAGGGTTAGGGTTAGAATTAGGGTTGGTGTTAGGGTTAGGGTTAGGGTTAGGGTTAGGGTTGGTGTTAGGGTTAGGGTTAGGATTAGAGTTAGGGTTAGTGTTAGGGTTAGGGTTAGGGTTAGGGTTGGTGTTAGGCATAGGGTTAAGGTTAGGGTTAGGGTTAGAATTAGGGTTGGTGTTAGGGTTAGGGTTAGGGTTAGGGTTAGGGTTGGTGTTAGGGTTAGGGTTAGGATTAGAGTTAGGGTTAGGGTTAGGGTTAGGGTTAGGGTTAGGGTTAGGGTTAGGGTTGGTGTTAGGGTTAGGGTTAGGGTTAGGGTTCGTGTGAGGCATAGGGTTAGGGTTAGGGTTAGGGTTAGGGTTAGGGTTAGGGTTGGTGTTAGGGTTAGGGTTAGGGTTAGGGTTAGGGTTGGTGTTAGGGTTAGGGTTAGGGTTAGGATTAGGGTTAGGGTTGGTGTTAGGGTTAGGGTTAGGTTTAGGTTTAGGGTTGGTGTTAGGGTTAGGGTTAGGTTTAGGGTTAGGGTTAGGGTTGGTGTTAGAGTTAGGGTTAGGGTTAGGGTTAGGGTTGGTGTTAGGTATAGGGTTAGGGTTAGGGTTAGGGTTAGGGTTGGTGTTAGGGTTAGGGTTAGGGTTAGGGTTAGTGTTAGGGTTAAGGTTAGGGTTAGGGTTAGGTTACCCCGAGCACTACCCCTCGCCCTAGGCCTACGCCTAGCACTACCTCTGGTCCTACCCCTACCCCTGTCCCTACAGCTCCCCCTACCCATAGGCCCACCCCCATCTCTACCCCTAGCCACAGCTCCCACTCCTGGTCCTAGGCCTACTCCGAGGTTTACCCCGACACCCACCCCTTGCCCTTTGCCTACCCCAGCGCTACGCCTACCGCTCCCACTACCCCTACCTCGGGCCCTAGACCAACGCCCAGTGCTCACTCTAGTCCGAAGCCTAGCACTAGCCCGTGACCAACCGGTACACCTTGCACTACCTATAGCCAGAGCACTAACCCGTGTCCTACGAAATCACCCTGGACCCACCATTAGCCACACCCTAATCAGCCCTACATCCGTTCGGAGTCCTAGGACTACCCGGAGCCATTTCGTGACACCTACCCCTAGTCCTCGGCCAACCCCTACCACTACCACTAGTCCTAGGCTTAACATGAGCCCTAACCCTAACACTGCCCGTGGGCCTCTGCCAAACACTAGCCCTTCAACTAACCCTACCCCGAGCACTACCCCTCGCCCTAGGCCTACGCCTAGCACTTCCTCTGGTCCTACCACTACCCCTGGCCCTACAGCTCCCCCTACCCATAGGCCCATCCCCAACCCTACCACTAGCCACAGCTCCCACTCCTGGCCCTAGGCCTACTCCGAGGTTTACCTCGACACCTACCCCTTGCCCTATGCCTACCCGAGCGCTACGCCTACCGCTCTCACTAGCCCTAGCTCGGGCCCTAGACCAACGCCCATGGCTCCTTCTAGTCCGAGGCCTAGAACTTGCCCGTCGCTGACCAGTACACCTTGACCTTGTTAGGGTTAGGGTTAGGGTTAGGGTTAAGGTTAGGGTTAGGATTAGGGTTTAGGGTTAGGGTTAGGGTTAGGGTTGGTGTTAGGGTTAGGGTTAGGGTTAGGGTTAGGGTTGGTGTTAGGTATAGGGTTAGGGTTAGGGTTAGGGTTAGGGTTGGTGTTAGGGTTAGGGTTAGGGTTAGGGTTAGTGTTAGGGTTAGGGTTAGGGTTAGGGTTAGGGTTGGTGTTAGTGTTAGGGTTAGGGTTAGGGTTGGAGTTAGGGTTAGGGTTAGGGTTAGGGTTAGGGTTGGTGTTAGGTATAGGGTTAGGGTTAGGGTTAGGGTTAGGGTTGGGGTTAGGGTTGGTGTTAGGCATAGGGTTAGGGTTAGGGTTAGGGTTAGGGTTAGGGTTAGGGTTGGTGTTAGGGTTAGGGTTAGGGTTAGGGTTGGTGTTAGGGTTAGGGTTAGGGTTAGAGTTAGGGTTAGGGTTAGGGTTAGGGTTAGGGTTGGTGTTAGAGTTAGGGTTAGAGTTAGAGTTAGGGTTAGGGTTAGGGTTAGGGTTGGTGTTAGGGTTAGGGTTAGGGTTAGGGTTGGTGTTAGGGTTAGTGTTTGGGTTAGGGTTAGGGTTGGTGTTAGGTTTAGGGTTAGGGTTAGGGTTAGGGTTAGGGTTGGTGTTAGGGTTAGGGTTAGGGTTAGGGTTCGTGTTAGGCATAGGGTTAGGGTTAGGGTTAGGGTTAGGGTTAGGGATAGGGTTAGGGTTAGGGTTAGGGTTGGTGTTAGGGTTACGGTTAGGGTTAGGGTTAGGGTTGGTGTTAGGGTTAGGGTTAGGGTTAGGATTAGGGTTAGGGTTGTTGTTAGGGTTAGGGTTAGGTTTAGGTTTAGGGTTGGTGTTAGGGTTAGGGTTAGGGTTAGGGTTAGGGTTGGTGTTAGGGTTAGGGTTAGGGTTAGGGTTAGGGTTGGTGTTAGGTATAGGGTTAGGGTTAGAGTTAGGGTTAGGGTTAGGGTTAGGGTTAGGTTACCCCGAGCACTACCCCTTGCCCTAGGCCTACGCCTAGCACTATCTGGTCCTACCCCTACCCCTGTCCCTACAGCTCCCCCTACCCATAGGCCCACCCCCATCTCTACCCCTAGCCACAGCTCCCACTCCTGGTCCTAGGCCTACTCCGAGGTTTACCCCGACACCCACCCCTTGCCCTTTGCCTACCCCAGCGCTACGCCTACCGCTCCCACTAGCCCTACCTCGGGCCCTAGACCAACGCCCAGTGTTCACTCTAGTCCGAAGCCTAGCACTTGCCCGTCGCCAACCGGTACACCTTGCCCTACCTATAGCCAGAGCACTAACCCGTGTCCTACGAAATCACCCTGGACCCACCATTAGCCACACCCTAATCAGCCCTACATCCGTTCGGAGTCCTAGGACTACCCGGAGCCATTTCGTGACACCTACCCCTAGTCCTCGGCCAACCCCTACCACTACCACTAGTCCTAGGCTTAACATGAGCCCTAACCCTAACACTGCCCGTGGGCCTCTGCCAAACACTAGCCCTTCAACTAACCCTACCCCGAGCACTACCCCTCGCCCTAGGCCTACGCCTAGCACTACCTCTGGTCCTACCACTACCCCTGGCCCTACAGCTCCCCCTAACCATAGGCCCATCCCCAACCCTACCACTAGCCACAGCTCCCACTCCTGGCCCTAGGCCTACTCCGAGGTTTACTTCGACACCTACCCCTTGCCCTATGCCTACCCCAGCGCTAAGCCTACCGCTCTCACTAGCCCTAGCTCGGGCCCTAGACCAACGCCCATGGCTCCTTCTAGTCCGAGGCCTAGAACTTGCCCGTCGCTGACCAGTACACCTTGCCCTTGTTAGGGTTAGGGTTAGGGTTAGGGTTAAGGTTAGGGTTAGGATTAGGGTTTAGGGTTAGGGTTAGGGTTAGGGTTGGTGTTAGGGTTAGGGTTAGGGTTAGGGTTAGGGTTGGTGTTAGGTTTAGGTTTAGGGTTAGGGTTAAGGTTACGGTTAGGGTTAGGGTTAGGGTTAGGGTTAGGGTTGGTGTTAAATATAGGGTTAGGGTTAGGGTTAGGGTTAGGGTTAGATTTGGTGTTAGGGTTAGGGTTAGGGTTAGGGTTAGGGTTAGTGTTAGGGTTAGGGTTAGGGTTAGGGTTAGGATTAGGGTTAGGGTTGGTGTTAGGGTTAGGGTTAGTTTTAGGGTTAGGGTTCGTGTTAGGCATAGGGTTAGGGTTAGGGTTAGGGTTAGGGTTAGGGTTAGGGTTGGTGTTAGGGTTAGGGTTAGGGTTAGGGTTAGGGTTGGTGTTGGTGTTAGGGTTAGGGTTAGGGTTAGGATTAGGGTTAGGGTTGGAGTTAGGGTTAGGGTTAGGGTTAGGGTTAGGGTTGGTGTTAGGTATAGGGTTAGGGTTAGGGTTAGGGTTAGGGTTAGGGTTGGTGTTAGGGTTAGGGTTAGGGTTAGGGTTAGTGTTAGGGTTAGGGTTAGGGTTAGGGTTAGGATTAGGGTTAGGGTTGGTGTTAGGGTTAGGGTTAGGGTTAGGGTTAGGGTTAGGGTTAGGGTTAGGGGTTAGGGTTAGGGTTAGGGTTAGGGTTAGGGTTAGGGTTAGGGTTAGGGTAGGGTTAGGGTTAGGGTTAGGGTTAGGGTTAGGGTTGGTGTTAGGGTTAGGGTTAGGTTTAGGTTTAGTGTTAGGGTTGGTGTTAGGGTTAGGTTTAGGGTTAGGGTTAGGGTTGGTGTTAGGTATAGGGTTAGGGTTAGGGTTAGGGTTAGGGTTAGGGTTGGTGTTAGGGTTAGGGTTAGGGTTTGGGTTAGTTTTAGGGTTAGGGTTAGGGTTAGGGTTAGGATTAGGGTTAGAATTGGTGTTAGGTTTAGGGTTAGGGTTAGTGTTGGTGTTAGGCATAGGGTTAGGGTTAGGGTTAGGGTTAGAATTAGGGTTGGTGTTAGGGTTAGGGTTAGGGTTAGGGTTAGGGTTGGTGTTAGGGTTAGGGTTAGGGTTAGAGTTAGGGTTAGGGTTAGGGTTAGGGTTAGGGTTAGGGTTGGTGTTAGGGTTAGGGTTAGGGTTAGAGTTAGGGTTAGGGTTAGGGTTAGGGTTGGTGTTAGGGTTAGGGTTAGGGTTAGGGTTGGTGTTAGGGTTAGTGTTTGGGTTAGGGTTAGGGTTGGTGTTAGGTTTAGGGTTAGGTTTAGGGTTAGGGTTAGGGTTGGTGTTAGGGTTAGGGTTAGGGTTAGGGTTGTTAGGCATAGGGTTAGGGTTAGGGTTAGGGTTAGGTTTAGGGTTGGTGTTAGGGTTAGGGTTAGGGTTAGGGTTAGGGTTGGTGTTAGGGTTAGGGTTAGGGTTAGGATTAGGGTTAGGGTTGGTGTTAGGGTTAGGGTTAGGTTTAGGTTTAGGGTTGGTGTTAGGGTTAGGGTTAGGTTTAGGGTTAGGGTTAGGGTTGGTGTTAGGGTTAGGGTTAGGGTTAGGGTTAGGGTTGGTGTTAGGTATAGGGTTAGGGTTAGGGTTAGGGTTAGGGTTGGTGTTAGGGTTAGGGTTAGGGTTAGGGTTAGTGTTAGGGTTAGGGTTAGGGTTAGGGTTAGGTTACCCCGAGCACTACCCCTCGCCCTAGGCCTACGCCTAGCACTACCTCTGGTCCTACCCGTACCCCTGTCCCTACAGCTCCCCCTACCCATAGGCCCACCCCCATCTCTACCCCTAGCCACAGCTCCCACTCCTGGTCCTAGGCCTACTCCGAGGTTTACCCCGACACCCACCCCTTGCCCTTTGCCTACCCCAGCGCTACGCCTACCGCTCCCACTAGCTCTACCTCGGGCCCTAGACCAACGCCCAGTGCTCACTCTAGTCCGAAGCCTAGCACTTGCCCGTGACCAACCGGTACACCTTGCACTACCTATAGCCAGAGCACTAACCCGTGTCCTACGAAATCACCCTGGACCCACCATTAGCCACACCCTAATCAGCCCTACATCCGTTCGGAGTCCTAGGACTACCCGGAGCCATTTCGTGACACCTACCCCTAGTCCTCGGCCAACCCCTACCACTACCACTAGTCCTAGGCTTAACATGAGGCCTAACCCTAACACTGCCCGTGGGCCTCTGCCAAACACTAGCCCTTCAACTAACCCTACCCCGAGCACTACCCCTCGCCCTAGGCCTACGCCTAGCACTACCTCTGGTCCTACCACTACCCCTGGCCCTACAGCTCCCCCTACCCATAGGCCCATCCCCAACCCTACCACTAGCCACAGCTCCCACTCCTGGCCCTAGGCCTACTCCGAGGTTTACCTCGACACCTACCCCTTGCCCTATGCCTACCCGAGCGCTACGCCTACCGCTCTCACTAGCCCTAGCTCGGGCCCTAGACCAACGCCCATGGCTCCTTCTAGTCCGAGGCCTAGAACTTGCCCGTCGCTGACCAGTACACCTTGACCTTGTTAGGGTTAGGGTTAGGGTTAAGGTTAGGGTTAGGATTAGGGTTTAGGGTTAGGGTTAGGGTTAGGGTTGGTGTTAGGGTTAGGGTTAGGGTTAGGGTTAGGGTTGGTGTTAGGTTTAGGTTTAGGGTTAG
Source organism: Rhinolophus hipposideros (assembly GCF_964194185.1). NCBI lineage: Eukaryota > Metazoa > Chordata > Mammalia > Chiroptera > Rhinolophidae > Rhinolophus > Rhinolophus hipposideros. The sequence continues at coordinate 32,299 of NW_027669100.1, read as the reverse complement.
GGTTAGGGTTACGGTTAGGGTTAGGGTTAGGGTTAGGGTTGGTGTTAGGTATAGGGTTAGGGTTAGGGTTAGGGTTAGGGTTGGTGTTAGGGTTAGGGTTAGGGTTAGGGTTAGGGTTAGGGTTGGTGTTAGTGTTAGGGTTAGGGTTAGGTTTGGAGTTAGGGTTAGGGTTAGGGTTAGGGTTAGGGTTGGTGTTAGGTATAGGGTTAGGGTTAGGGTTAGGGTTAGGGTTGGGGTTAGGGTTGGTGTTAGGGTTAGGTTTAGGGTTAGGGTTAGTGTTGGTGTTAGGCATAGGGTTAGGGTTAGGGTTAGGGTTAGGGTTAGGGTTGGTGTTAGGGTTAGGGTTAGGGTTAGGGTTGGTGTTAGGGTTAGGGTTAGGGTTAGAGTTAGGGTTAGGGTTAGGGTTAGGGTTAGGGTTGGTGTTAGAGTTAGGGTTAGAGTTAGAGTTAGGGTTAGGGTTAGGGTTAGGGTTGGTGTTAGGGTTAGGGTTAGGGTTGGTGTTAGGGTTAGTGTTTGGGTTAGGGTTAGGGTTGGTGTTAGGTTTAGGGTTAGGGTTCGGGTTAGGGTTAGGGTTCGTGTTAGAGTTAGGGTTAGGGTTAGGGTTCGTGTTAGGCATAGGGTTAGGGTTAGGATTAGGCTTAGGGTTAGGGTTAGGGTTAGGGTTAGGGTTAGGGTTGGTGTTAGGGTTAGGGTTAGGGTTAGGGTTAGGGTTGTTGTTAGGGTTAGGGTTAGGGTTAGGATTAGGGTTAGGGTTGTTGTTAGGGTTAGGGTTAGGTTTAGGTTTAGGGTTGGTGTTAGGGTTAGGGTTAGGGTTAGGGTTAGGGTTGGTGTTAGGGTTAGGGTTAGGGTTAGGGTTAGGGTTGGTGTTAGGTATAGGGTTAGGGTTAGGGTTAGGGTTAGGGTTAGGTTACCCCGAGCACTACCCCTCGCCCTAGGCCTACGCCTAGCACTATCTGGTCCTACCCCTACCCCTGTCCCTACAGCTCCCCCTACCCATAGGCCCACCCCCATCTCTACCCCTAGCCACAGCTCCCACTCCTGGTTTTAGGCCTACTCCGAGGTTTACCCCGACACCCACCCCTTGCCCTTTGCCTACCCCAGCGCTACGCCTACCGCTCCCACTAGCCCTACCTCGGGCCCTAGACCAACGCCCAGTGCTCACTCTAGTCCGAAGCCTAGCACTTGCCCGTCGCCAACCGGTACACCTTGCCCTACCTATAGCCAGAGCACTAACCCGTGTCCTACGAAATCACCCTGGACCCACCATTAGCCACACCCTAATCAGCCCTACATCCGTTCGCAGTCCTAGGACTACCCGGAGCCATTTCGTGACACCTACCCCTAGTCCTCGGCCAACCCCTACCACTACCACTAGTCCTAGGCTTAACATGAGCCCTAACCCTAACACTGCCCGTGGGCCTCTGCCAAACACTAGCCCTTCAACTAACCCTACCCCGAGCACTACCCCTCGCCCTAAGCCTACGCCTAGCACTACCTCTGGTCCTACCACTACCCCTGGCCCTACAGCTCCCCCTAACCATAGGCCCATCCCCAACCCTACCACTAGCCACAGCTCCCACTCCTGGCCCTAGGCCTACTCCGAGGTTTACTTCGACACCTACCCCTTGCCCTATGCCTACCCCAGCGCTACGCCTACCGCTCTCACTAGCCCTAGCTCGGGCCCTAGACCAACGCCCATGGCTCCTTCTAGTCCGAGGCCTAGAACTTGCCCGTCGCTGACCAGTACACCTTGCCCTTGTTAGGGTTAGGGTTAGGGTTAGGGTTAAGGTTAGGGTTAGGATTAGGGTTTAGGGTTAGGGTTAGGGTTAGGGTTGGTGTTAGGTTTAGGGTTAGGGTTAGGGTTAGGGTTGGTGTTAGGTTTAGGTTTAGGGTTAGGGTTAGGGTTACGGTTAGGGTTAGTGTTAGGGTTAGGGTTAGGGTTAGGGTTAGGATTAGGGTTAGGGTTGGTGTTAGGGTTAGGTTTAGGGTTAGGGTTCGTGTTAGGCATAGGGTTAGGGTTAGGGTTAGGGTTAGGGTTAGGGTTGGTGTTAGGGTTAGGGTTAGGGTTAGGGTTAGGGTTGGTGTTAGGGTTAGGGTTAGGGTTAGGATTAGGGTTAGGGTTGGTGTTAGGCTTAGGGTTAGGGTTGGTGTTAGGGTTAGGGTTAGGGTTAGGGTTAGGGTTAGGGTTAGGGTTAGGGTTAGGGTTAGGATTAGGGTTAGGATTTGTGTTAGGGTTAGGGTGAGGGTTAGGGTTAGTGTTGGTGTTAGGTTTAGGTTTAGGGTTAGGGTTAGGGTTAAGGTTGGTGTTAGGGTTAGGGTTAGGGTTAGGGTTAGTGTTAGGGTTAGGGTTAGGATTAGGTTTAGGATTAGGGTTAGGGTTGGTGTTAGGGTTAGGGTTAGGGTTAGGGTTGCTGTTAGGGTTAGGGTTAGGGTTAGGGTTAGGGTTAGGGTTAGGGTTAGGGTTGGTGTTAGGGTTAGGGTTAGGGTTAGGATTAGGATTAGTGTTGGTGTTAGGGTTAGGGTTAGGGTTAGGGTTGGTGTTAGGGTTAGGGTTAGGGTTAGGGTTAGGGTTGGTGTTAGGGTTATGGTTAGGGTTAGGGTTAGGGTTAGGGTTAGTGTTAGGCATAGGGTTAGGGTTAGGGTTCGTATTAGGCATAGGGTTAGGGTTAGGGTTAGGGTTAGGGTTAGGGTTGGTGTTAGGGTTAGGTTTAGGGTTAGGATTAGGGTTAGGGTTGGTGTTAGGGTTAGGGTTAGGTTTAGGGTTAGGGTTGGTGTTATGGTTATGGTTAGGGTTAGGGTTAGGGTTAGGGTTAGGGTTGGTGTTAGGGTTAGGGTTAGGGTTAGGGTTAGGGTTGGTGTTAGGTATAGGGTTAGGGTTAGGGTTAGGGTTAGGGTTAGGGTTGGTGTTAGGGTTAGGGTTAGGGTTAGGGTTAGTGTTAGGGTTAGGGTTAGGGTTAGGGTTAGGTTACCCCGAGCACTACCCCTCGCCTTAGGCCTACGCCTAGCACTACCGATGGTCCTACCACTACCCCTGGCCCTACAGCTCCCCCTACCCATAGGTCCACCCCCACCCCTACTTCTAGCCACAGCTTCCACTCCTGGCCCTAGGCCTACACCGAGGTTTACCTCGACACCCACCCCTTGCCCTATGCCTACCCCAGCGCTACGCCTACCGTTTCCATTAGCCATAGCTCGGGCCCTAGACCAACGCCCATGGCTCCCTCTCGTCCGAGGCCTAGAACTTGCCCGTCGCTGACCAGTACACCTTGCCCTTGTTAGGGTTAGGGTTAGGGTTAGGGTTAGGGTTTAGGGTTAGGGTTAGGGTTGGTGTTAGGTATAGGGTTAGGGTTAGGGTTAGGGTTAGCTTTAGGGTTGGTGTTAGGGTTAGGGTTAGGGTTAGGGTTAGGGTTGGTGTTAGGAATAGGGTTAGGGTTAGGGTTAGTGTTGGTGATAGGGTTAGGGTTAGGGTTAGGGTTAGGGTTAGGTTACCACGAGCACTACCCCTCGCCCTAGGCCTACGCCTAGCACTACCTCTGGTCCTACCCCTACCCCTGTCCCTACAGATCCCCCTACCCATAGGCCCATCCCCAACCCTACCACTAGCCACAGCTCCCACTCCTGGCCCTAGGCCTACTCCGAGGTTTACCTCGACACCTACCCCTTGCCCTATGCCTACCCGAGCGCTACGCCTACCGCTCTCACTAGCCCTAGCTCGGGCCCTAGACCAACGCCCATGGCTCCTTCTAGTCCGAGGCCTAGAACTTGCCCGTCGCTGACCAGTACACCTTGACCTTGTTAGGGTTAGGGTTAGGGTTAGGGTTAAGGTTAGGGTTAGGATTAGGGTTTAGGGTTAGGGTTAGGGTTAGGGTTGGTGTTAGGTTTAGGTTTAGGGTTAGGGTTAGGGTTGGTCTTAGGGTTAGGGTTAGGGTTAGGGTTAGGGTTGGTGTTAGGTATAGGGTTAGGGTTAGGGTTAGGGTTAGGGTTAGGGTTGGTGTTAGGGTTAGGGTTAGGGTTAGGGTTAGTGTTAGGGTTAGGGTTAGGGTTAGGGTTAGGATTAGGGTTAGGGTTTGTGTTAGGGTTAGGGTTAGGGTTAGGGTTAGTGTTGGTGTTAGGCATAGGGTTAGGGTTAGAATTAGGGTTAGGGTTAGGGTTGGTGTTAGGGTTAGGGTTAGGGTTAGGGTTAGGGTTGGTGTTAGGGTTAGGGTTAGGGTTAGAATTAGGGTTAGGGTTAGGGTTAGGGGTGGTGTTAGGGTTAGGGTTAGGTTTAGGGTTAGGGTTGGTGTTAGGGAAGGTTAGGGTTATGGTTAGGGTTAGGGTTAGGGTTAGGGTTGGTGTTAGGGTTAGGGTTAGGATTAGGGTTAGGGTTGGTGTTAGGGTTAGTGTTTGGGTTAGGGTTAGGGTTGGTGTTAGGTTTAGGGTTAGGGTTAGGGTTAGGGTTAGGGTTGGTGTTAGGTTTAGGGTTAGGGTTAGGGTTAGGGTTAGGGTTAGGGTTAGGTTACCCCGAGCACTACCCCTCGCCCTAGGCCTACGCCTAGCACTATCTGGTCCTACCCCTACCCCTGTCCCTACAGCTCCCCCTACCCATAGGCCCACCCCCATCTCTACCCCTAGCCACAGCTCCCACTCCTGGTCCTAGGCCTACTCCGAGGTTTACCCCGACACCCACCCCTTGCCCTTTGCCTACCCCAGCGCTACGCCTACCGCTCCCACTAGCCCTACATCGGGCCCTAGACCAACGCCCAGTGCTCACTCTAGTCTGAAGCCTAGCACTTGCCCGTCGCCAACCGGTACACCTTGCCCTACCTATAGCCAGAGCACTAACCCGTGTCCTACGAAATCACCCTGGACCCACCATTAGCCACACCCTAATCAGCCCTACATCCGTTCGGAGTCCTAGGACTACCCGGAGCCATTTCGTGACACCTACCCCTAGTCCTCGGCCAACCCCTACCACTACCACTAGTCCTAGGCTTAACATGAGCCCTAACCCTAACACTGCCCGTGGGCCTCTGCCAAACACTAGCCCTTCAACTAACCCTACCCCGAGCACTACCCCTCGCCCTAAGCCTACGCCTAGCACTACCTCTGGTCCTACCACTACCCCTGGCCCTACAGCTCCCCCTAACCATAGGCCCATCCCCAACCCTACCACTAGCCACAGCTCCCACTCCTGGCCCTAGGCCTACTCCGAGGTTTACTTCGACACCTACCCCTTGCCCTATGCCTACCCCAGCGCTACGCCTACCGCTCTCACTAGCCCTAGCTCGGGCCCTAGACCAACGCCCATGGCTCCTTCTAGTCCGAGGCCTAGAACTTGCCCGTCGCTGACCAGTACACCTTGCCCTTGTTAGGGTTAGGGTTAGGGTTAGGGTTAAGGTTAGGGTTAGGATTAGGGTTTAGGGTTAGGGTTAGGGTTAGGGTTGGTGTTAGGTTTAGGGTTAGGGATAGGGTTAGGGTTGGTGTTAGGTTTAGGTTTAGGGTTAGGGTTAGGGTTACGGTTAGGGTTAGTGTTAGGGTTAGGGTTAGGGTTAGGGTTAGGATTAGGGTTAGGGTTGGTGTTAGGGTTAGGTTTAGGGTTAGGGTTCGTGTTAGGCATAGGGTTAGGGTTAGGGTTAGGGTTAGGGTTAGGGTTGGTGTTAGGGTTAGGGTTAGGGTTAGGGTTGGTGTTAGGGTTAGGGTTAGGGTTAGGATTAGGGTTAGGGTTGGTGTTAGGGTTAGGGTTAGGGTTGGTGTTAGGGTTAGGGTTAGGGTTAGGGTTAGGGTTAGGGTTAGGGTTAGGATTAGGGTTAGGATTTGTGTTAGGGTTAGGGTTAGGGTTAGGGTTAGGGTTGGTGTTAGGTTTAGGTTTAGGGTTAGGGTTAGGGTTAGGGTTGGTGTTAGGGTTAGGGTTAGGGTTAGGGTTAGTGTTAGGGTTAGGGTTAGGGTTAGGTTTAGGATTAGGGTTAGGGTTGGTGTTAGGGTTAGGGTTAGGGTTAGGGTTGCTGTTAGGGTTAGGGTTAGGGTTAGGGTTAGGGTTAGGGTTAGGGTTGGTGTTAGGGTTAGGGTTAGGGTTAGGATTAGGATTAGGGTTGGTGTTAGGGTTAGGGTTAGGGTTAGGGTTGGTGTTAGGGTTAGGGTTAGGGTTAGGGTTAGGGTTGGTGTTAGGGTTATGGTTAGGGTTAGGGTTAGGGTTAGGGTTAGTGTTAGGCATAGGGTTAGGGTTAGGGTTCGTATTAGGCATAGGGTTAGGGTTAGGGTTAGGGTTAGGGTTAGGGTTGGTGTTAGGGTTAGGTTTAGGGTTAGGATTAGGGTTAGGGTTGGTGTTAGGGTTAGGGTTAGGTTTAGGGTTATGGTTAGGGTTAGGGTTAGGGTTAGGGTTAGGGTTGGTGTTAGGGTTAGGGTTAGGGTTAGGGTTGGTGTTAGGTATAGGGTTAGGGTTAGGGTTAGGGTTAGGGTTAGGGTTGGTGTTAGGGTTAGGGTTAGGGTTAGGGTTAGTGTTAGGGTTAGGGTTAGGGTTAGGGTTAGGTTACCCCGAGCACTACCCCTCGCCTTAGGCCTACGCCTAGCACTACCGATGGTCCTACCACTACCCCTGGCCCTACAGCTCCCCCTACCCATAGGTCCACCCCCACCCCTACTTCTAGCCACAGCTTCCACTCCTGGCCCTAGGCCTACACCGAGGTTTACCTCGACACCCACCCCTTGCCCTATGCCTACCCCAGCGCTACGCCTACCGTTTCCATTAGCCATAGCTCGGGCCCTAGACCAACGCCCATGGCTCCCTCTCGTCCGAGGCCTAGAACTTGCCCGTCGCTGACCAGTACACCTTGCCCTTGTTAGGGTTAGGGTTAGGGTTAGGGTTAGGGTTTAGGGTTAGGGTTAGGGTTGGTGTTAGGTATAGGGTTAGGGTTAGGGTTAGGGTTAGCTTTAGGGTTGGTGTTAGGGTTAGGGTTAGGGTTAGGGTTAGGGTTGGTGTTAGGAATAGGGTTAGGGTTAGTGTTGGTGATAGGGTTAGGGTTAGGGTTAGGGTTAGGGTTAGGGTTAGGTTACCACGAGCACTACCCCTCGCCCTAGGCCTACGCCTAGCACTACCTCTGGTCCTACCCCTACCCCTGTCCCTACAGATCCCCCTACCCATAGGCCCAACCCCATCCCTACCCCTAGCCACAGCTCCCACTCCTGGTCCTAGGCCTACTCCGAGGTTTACCCCGACACCCACCCCTTGCCCTATGCCTACGCCAGCGCTACGCCTACCGCTCCCACTAGCCGTACCTCGGGCCCTAGACCAACGCCCAGTGCTCACTCTAGTCCGAAGGCTAGCACTTGCCCGTCGCCAACCGGTACACCTTGCCCTACCGATAGCCAGAGCACTAACCCGTGTCCTACAAATCACCCTGGACCCACCATTAGCCACACCCTAATCCAGCCCTACATCCGTTCTGAGTCCTAGGACTACCCGGAGCCATTTCGTGACACCTACCCCTAGTCCTCGGCCAACCCCTACCACTACCACTAGTCCTAGGCTTAACATGAGCCCTAACCCTAACACTGCCCGTGGGCCTCTGCCAAACACTAGCCCTTCAACTAACCCTACCCCGAGCACTACCCCTCGCCCTAGGCCTACGCCTAGCACTACCTCTGGTCGTACCACTACCCCTGGCCCTACAGCTCCCCCTACCCATAGGCCCATCCCCAACCCTACCACTAGCCACAGCTCCCACTCCTGGCCCTAGGCCTACTCCGAGGTTTACCTCGACACCTACCCCTTGCCCTATGCCTACCCGAGCGCTACGCCTACCGCTCTCACTAGCCCTAGCTCGGGCCCTAGACCAACGCCCATGGCTCCTTCTAGTCCGAGGCCTAGAACTTGCCCGTCGCTGACCAGTACACCTTGACCTTGTTAGGGTTAGGGTTAGGGTTAGGGTTAAGGTTAGGGTTAGGATTAGGGTTTAGGGTTAGGGTTAGGGTTAGGGTTGGTGTTAGGGTTAGGTTTAGGGTTAGGGTTATGGTTTGTCTTAGGGTTAGGGTTAGGGTTAGGGTTAGGGTTGGTGTTAGGTATAGGGTTAGGGTTAGGGTTAGGGTTAGGGTTAGGGTTGGTGTTAAGGTTAGGGTTAGGGTTAGGGTTAGTGTTAGGGTTAGGGTTAGGGTTAGGGTTAGGATTAGGGTTAGGGTTTGTGTTAGGGTTAGGGTTAGGGTTAGGGTTAGTGTTGGTGTTAGGCATAGGGTTAGGGTTAGAATTAGGGTTAGGGTTAGGGTTGGTGTTAGTGTTAGGGTTAGGGTTAGGGTTAGGGTTGGTGTTAGGGTTAGGGTTAGGGTTAGAGTTAGGGTTAGGGTTAGGGTTAGGGGTGGTGTTAGGGTTAGGGTTAGGTTTAGGGTTAGGGTTGGTGTTAGGGAAGGTTAGGGTTATGGTTAGGGTTAGGGTTAGGGTTAGGGTTGGTGTTAGGGTTTGGGTTAGGGTTAGGGTTAGGGTTGGTGTTAGGGTTAGTGTTTGGGTTAGGGTTAGGGTTGGTGTTAGGTTTAGGGTTAGCGTTAGGGTTAGGGTTAGGGTTGGTGTTAGGGTTAGGGTTAGGGTTAGGGTTCGTGTTAGGCATCGGGTTAGGGTTAGGGTTAGGGTTAGGGTTAGGGTTGGTATTAGGATTAGGGTTAGGGTTAGGGTTGGTGTTAGGGTTAGGGTTAGGGTTAGGATTAGGGTTAGGGTTGGTGTTAGGGTTAGGGTTAGGTTTAGGTTTAGGGTTGGTGTTAGGGTTAGGGTTAGGGTTAGGGTTAGGGTTGGTGTTAGGGTTAGGGTTAGGGTTAGGGTTAGGGTTGGTGTTAGGTATAGGATTAGGGTTAGGGTTAGGGTTAGGGTTAGGGTTGGTGTTAGGGTTAGGGTTAGGGTTAGGGTTAGGGTTGGTGTTAGGTATAGGGTTAGGGTTAGGGTTAGGGTTAGGGTTGGTGTTAGGGTTAGGGTTAGGGTTAGGGTTAGTGTTAGTGTTAGGGTTAGGGTTAGGGTTAGGTTACCCCGAGCACTACCCCTCGCCCTAGGCCTACGCCTAGCACTACCTCTGGTCCTACCCCTACCCCTGTCCCTACAGCTCCCCCTACCCATAGGCCCACCCCCATCTCTACACCTAGCCACAGCTCCCACTCCTGGTCCTAGGCCTACTCCGAGGTTTACCCCGACACCCACCCCTTGCCCTTTGCCTACCCCAGCGCTACGCCTACCGCTCCCACTAGCCCTACCTCGGGCCCTAGACCAACGCCCAGTGCTCACTCTAGTCCGAAGCCTAGCATTTGCCCGTCGCCAACCGGTACACCTTGCCCTAACTATATCCAGAGCACTAACCCGTGTCCTACGAAATCACCCTGGACCCACCATTAGCCACACCCTAATCAGTCCTACATCCGTTCGGAGTCCTAGGACTACCCGGAGCCATTTCGTGACACCTACCCCTAGTCCTCGGCCAACCCCTACCACTACCACTAGTCCTAGGCTTAACATGAGCCCTAACCCTAACACTGCCCGTGGGCCTCTGCCAAACACTAGCCCTTCAACCAACCCTACCCCGAGCACTACCCCTAGCCCTAGGCGTACGCCTAGCACTACCTCTGGTCCTACCACTACCCCTGGCCCTACAGCTCCCCCTAACCATAGGCCCATCCCCAACCCTACCACTAGCCACAGCTCCCACTCCTGGCCCTAGGCCTACTCCGAGGTTTACCTCGACACCCACCCCTTGCCCTATGCCTACCCCAGCGCTACGCCTACCGCTCCCACTAGCCCTACCTCGGGCCCTAGACCAACGCCCAGTGCTCACTCTAGTCCGAAGCCTAGCACTTGCCCGTCGCCAACCGGTACACCTTGCCCTACCTATAGCCAGAGCACTAACCCGTGTCCTACGAAATCACCCTGGACCCACCATTAGCCACACCCTAATCAGCCCTACATCCGTTCGGAGTCCTAGGACTACCCGGAGCCATTTCGTGACACCTACCCCTAGTCCTCGGCCAACCCCTACCACTACCACTAGTCCTAGACTTAACATGAGCCCTAACCTTAACACTGCCCGTGGGCCTCTGCCAAACACTAGCCCTTCAACTAACCCTACCCCGAGCACTACCCCTCGCCCTAGGCCTACGCCTAGCACTACCTCTGGTCGTACCACTACCCCTGGCCCTACAGCTCCCCCTACCCATAGGCCCATCCCCAACCCTACCACTAGCCACAGCTCCCACTCCTGGCCCTAGGCCTACTCCGAGGTTTACCTCGACACCTACCCCTTGCCCTATGCCTACCCGAGCGCTACGCCTACCGCTCTCACTAGCCCTAGCTCGGGCCCTAGACCAACGCCCATGGCTCCTTCTAGTCCGAGGCCTAGAACTTGCCGTCGCTGACCAGTACACCTTGACCTTGTTAGGGTTAGGGTTAGGGTTAGGGTTAAGGTTAGGGTTAGGATTAGGGTTTAGGGTTAGGGTTAGGGTTAGGGTTGGTGTTAGGGTTAGGTTTAGGGTTAGGGTTAGGGTTGGTCTTAGGGTTAGGGTTAGGGTTAGGGTTAGGGTTGGTGTTAGGTATAGGGTTAGGGTTAGGGTTAGGGTTAGGGTTAGGGTTGGTGTTAGGGTTAGGGTTAGGGTTAGGGTTAGTGTTAGGGTTAGGGTTAGGGTTAGGGTTAGGATTAGGGTTAGGGTTTGTGTTAGGGTTAGGGTTAGGGTTAGGGTTAGTGTTGGTGTTAGGCATAGGGTTAGGGTTAGAATTAGGGTTAGGGTTAGGGTTGGTGTTAGGGTTAGGGTTAGGGTTAGGGTTAGGGTTGGTGTTAGGGTTAGGGTTAGGGTTAGAGTTAGGGTTAGGGTTAGGGTTAGGGGTGGTGTTAGGGTTAGGGTTAGGTTTAGGGTTAGGGTTGGTGTTAGGGAAGGTTAGGGTTATGGTTAGGGTTAGGGTTAGGGTTAGGGTTGGTGTTAGTGTTAGGGTTAGTGTTAGGGTTAGGGTTGGTGTTAGGGTTAGTGTTTGGGTTAGGGTTAGGGTTGGTGTTAGGTTTAGGGTTAGCGTTAGGGTTAGGGTTAGGGTTGGTGTTAGGGTTAGGGTTAGGGTTAGGGTTCGTGTTAGGCATAGGGTTAGGGTTAGGGTTAGGGTTAGGGTTAGGGTTGGTGTTAGGGTTAGGGTTAGGGTTAGGGTTGGTGTTAGGGTTAGAGTTAGGGTTAGGATTAGGGTTAGGGTTGGTGTTAGGGTTAGGGTTAGGTTTAGGTTTAGGGTTGGTGTTAGGGTTAGGGTTAGGGTTAGGGTTAGGGTTGGTGTTAGGGTTAGGGTTAGGTTTAGGGTTAGGGTTGGTGTTAGGTATAGGATTAGGGTTAGGGTTAGGGTTAGGGTTAGGGTTGGTGTTAGGGTTAGGGTTAGGGTTAGGGTTAGGGTTGGTGTTAGGTATAGGGTTAGGGTTAGGGTTAGGGTTAGGGTTGGTGTTAGGGTTAGGGTTAGGGTTAGGGTTAGTGTTAGGGTTAGGGTTAGGGTTAGGGTTAGGTTACCCCGAGCACTACCCCTCGCCCTAGGCCTACGCCTAGCACTACCTCTGGTCCTACCCCTACCCCTGTCCCTACAGCTCCCCCTACCCATAGGCCCACCCCCATCTCTACCCCTAGCCACAGCTCCCACTCCTGGTCCTAGGCCTACTCCGAGGTTTACCCCGACACCCACCCCTTGCCCTTTGCCTACCCCAGCGCTACGCCTACCGCTCCCACTAGCCCTACCTCGGGCCCTAGACCAACGCCCAGTGCTCACTCTAGTCCGAAGCCTAGCACTTGCCCGTCGCCAACCGGTACACCTTGCCCTACCTATATCCAGAGCACTAACCCGTGTCCTACGAAATCACCCTGGACCCACCATTAGCCACACCCTAATCAGTCCTACATCCGTTCGGAGTCCTAGGACTACCCGGAGCCATTTCGTGACACCTACCCCTAGTCCTCGGCCAACCCCTACCACTACCACTAGTCCTAGGCTTAACATGAGCCCTAACCCTAACACTGCCCGTGGGCCTCTGCCAAACACTAGCCCTTCAACTAACCCTACCCCGAGCACTACCCCTCGCCCTAGGCCTACGCCTAGCACTACCTCTGGTCCTACCACTACCCCTGGCCCTACAGCTCCCCCTAACCATAGGCCCATCCCCAACCCTACCACTAGCCACAGCTCCCACTCCTGGCCCTAGGCCTACTCCGAGGTTTACCTCGACACCCACCCCTTGCCCTATGCCTACCCCAGCGCTACGCCTACCGCTCCCACTAGCCCTACCTCGGGCCCTAGACCAACGCCCAGTGCTCACTCTAGTCCGAAGCCTAGCACTTGCCCGTCGCCAACCGGTACACCTTGCCCTACCTATAGCCAGAGCACTAACCCGTGTCCTACGAAATCACCCTGGACCCACCATTAGCCACACCCTAATCAGCCCTACATCCGTTCGGAGTCCTATTACTACCCGGAGCCATTTCGTGACACCTACCCCTAGTCCTCGGCCAACCCCTACCACTACCACTAGTCCTAGACTTAACATGAGCCCTAACCCTAACACTGCCCGTGGGCCTCTGCCAAACACTAGCCCTTCAACTAACCCTACCCCGAGCACTACCCCTCGCCCTAGGCCTACGCCTAGCACTACCTCTGGTCGTACCACTACCCCTGGCCCTACAGCTCCCCCTACCCATAGGCCCATCCCCAACCCTACCACTAGCCACAGCTCCCACTCCTGGCCCTAGGCCTACTCCGAGGTTTACCTCGACACCTACCCCTTGCCCTATGCCTACCCGAGCGCTACGCCTACCGCTCTCACTAGCCCTAGCTCGGGCACTAGACCAACGCCCATGGCTCCTTCTAGTCCGAGGCCTAGAACTTGCCCGTCGCTGACCAGTACACCTTGACCTTGTTAGGGTTAGGGTTAGGGTTAGGGTTAAGGTTAGGGTTAGGATTAGGGTTTAGGGTTAGGGTTAGGGTTAGGGTTGGTGTTAGGGTTAGGTTTAGGGTTAGGGTTAGGGTTGGTCTTAGGGTTAGGGTTAGGGTTAGGGTTAGGGTTGGTGTTAGGTATAGGGTTAGGGTTAGGGTTAGGGTTAGGGTTAGGGTTGGTGTTAGGGTTAGGGTTAGGGTTAGGGTTAGTGTTAGGGTTAGGGTTAGGGTTAGGGTTAGGATTAGGGTTAGGGTTTGTGTTAGGGTTAGGGTTAGGGTTAGGGTTAGTGTTGGTGTTAGGCATAGGGTTAGGGTTAGAATTAGGGTTAGGGTTAGGGTTGGTGTTAGGGTTAGGGTTAGGGTTAGGGTTAGGGTTAGGGTTGGTGTTAGGGTTAGGGTTAGGGTTAGAGTTAGGGTTAGGGTTAGGGTTAGGGGTGGTGTTAGGGTTAGGGTTAGGTTTAGGGTTAGGGTTGGTGTTAGGGAAGGTTAGGGTTATGGTTAGGGTTAGGGTTAGGGTTAGGGTTGGTGTTAGGGTTAGGGTTAGGGTTAGGGTTAGGGTTGGTGTTAGGGTTAGTGTTTGGGTTAGGGTTAGGGTTGGTGTTAGGTTTAGGGTTAGCGTTAGGGTTAGGGTTAGGGTTGGTGTTAGGGTTAGGGTTAGGGTTAGGGTTCGTGTTAGGCATAGGGTTAGGGTTAGGGTTAGGGTTAGGGTTAGGGTTGGTGTTAGGGTTAGGGTTAGGGTTAGGGTTGGTGTTAGGGTTAGGGTTAGGGTTAGGATTAGGGTTAGGGTTGGTGTTAGGGTTAGGGTTAGGTTTAGGTTTAGGGTTGTGTTAGGGTTAGGGTTAGGGTTAGGGTTAGGGTTGGTGTTAGGGTTAGGGTTAGGGTTAGGGTTAGGGTTGGTGTTAGGTATAGGATTAGGGTTAGGGTTAGGGTTAGGGTTAGGGTTGGTGTTAGGGTTAGGGTTAGGGTTAGGGTTAGGGTTGGTGTTAGGTATAGGGTTAGGGTTAGGGTTAGGGTTAGGGTTGGTGTTAGGGTTAGGGTTAGGGTTAGGGTTAGTGTTAGGGTTAGGGTAGGGTTAGGGTTAGGTTACCCCGAGCACTACCCCTCGCCCTAGGGCTACGCCTAGCACTACCTCTGGTCCTACCCCTACCCCTGTCCCTACAGCTCCCCCTACCCATAGGCCCACCCCCATCTCTACCCCTAGCCACAGCTCCCACTCCTGGTCCTAGGCCTACTCCGAGGTTTACCCCGACACCCACCCCTTGCCCTTTGCCTACCCCAGCGCTACGCCTACCGCTCCCACTAGCCCTACCTCGGGCCCTAGACCAACGCCCAGTGCTCACTCTAGTCCGAAGCCTAGCACTTGCCCGTCGCCAACCGGTACACCTTGCCCTACCTATATCCAGAGCACTAACCCGTGTCCTACGAAATCACCCTGGACCCACCATTAGCCACACCCTAATCAGTCCTACATCCGTTCGGAGTCCTAGGACTACCCGGAGCCATTTCGTGACACCTACCCCTAGTCCTCGGCCAACCCCTACCACTACCACTAGTCCTAGGCTTAACATGAGCCCTAACCCTAACACTGCCCGTGGGCCTCTGCCAAACACTAGCCCTTCAACTAACCCTACCCCGAGCACTACCCCTCGCCCTAGGCCTACGCCTAGCACTACCTCTGGTCCTACCACTACCCCTGGCCCTACAGCTCCCCCTAACCATAGGCCCATCCCCAACCCTACCACTAGCCACAGCTCCCACTCCTGGCCCTAGGCCTACTCCGAGGTTTACCTCGACACCCACCCCTTGCCCTATGCCTACCCCAGCGCTACGCCTACCGCTCCCACTAGCCCTACCTCGGGCCCTAGACCAACGCCCAGTGCTCACTCTAGTCCGAAGCCTAGCACTTGCCCGTCGCCAACCGGTACACCTTGCCCTACCTATAGCCAGAGCACTAACCCGTGTCCTACGAAATCACCCTGGACCCACCATTAGCCACACCCTAATCAGCCCTACATCCGTTCGGAGTCCTAGGACTACCCGGAGCCATTTCGTGACACCTACCCCTAGTCCTCGGCCAACCCCTACCACTACCACTAGTCCTAGACTTAACATGAGCCATAACCTTAACACTGCCCGTGGGCCTCTGCCAAACACTAGCCCTTCAACTAACCCTACCCCGAGCACTACCCCTCGCCCTAGGCCTACGCCTAGCACTACCTCTGGTCCTACCACTACCCCTGGCCCTACAGCTCCCCCTAAACATAGGCCCAACCCAACCCTACCACTAGCCACAGCTCCCACTCCTGGCCCTAGGCCTACTCTGAGGTTTACCTCGACACCTACCCCTTGCCCTATGCCTACCCCAGCGCTACGCCTACCGCTCTCACTAGCCCTAGCTCGGGCCCTAGACCAACGCCCATGGCTCCTTCTAGTCCGAGGCCTAGAACTTGCCCGTCGCTGACCAGTACACCTTGCCCTTGTTAGGGTTAGGGTTAGGGTTAGGGTTAAGGTTAGGGTTAGGATTAGGGTTTAGGGTTAGGGTTAGGGTTAGGGTTGGTGTTAGGGTTAGGGTTAGGGATAGGGTTAGGGTTGGTGTTAGGTTTAGGTTTAGGGTTAGGGTTAGGGTTACGGTTAGGATTAGGGTTAGAGTTAGGGTTAGGGTTAGGGTTAGGGTTGGTGTTAGGTATAGGGTTAGGGTTAGGGTTAGGGTTAGGGTTAGGGTTGGTGTTAGGTTTAGGGTTAGGGTTAGGGTTAGTGTTAGAGTTAGGGTTAGGGTTAGGGTTAGGATTAGGGTTTAGGGTTAGGGTTAGGGTTAGGGTTGGTGTTAAGGTTAGGGTTACGGTTAGGGTTGGTGTTAGGTTTAGGGTTAGGGTTAGGGTTGGTGTTAGGGTTAGGGTTAGGGTTAGGGTTAGGGTTGGTGTTAGGTATAGGGTTAGGATTAGGGTTAGGGTTAGGGTTAGGGTTGGGGTTAGGGTTAGGGTTAGGGTTAGGGTTAGTGTTAGTGTTAGGGTTAGGGTTAGGGTTAGGATTAGGGTTTAGGGTTAGGGTTAGGGTTAGGTTTGGTGTTATGGTTAGGGTTAGGGTTAGGGTTAGGGTTGGTGTTAGGTTTAGGTTTAGGGTTAGGGTTAGGGTTAGGGTTAGGGTTGGTGTTAGGGTTAGGGTTAGGGTTAGGGTTAGGGTAAGGATTAGGGTTAGGGTTGGTGTTACGGTTAGGGTTAGGGTTAGGGTTAGTGTTAGGGTTGGTGTTAGGGTTAGGGTTAGGGTTAGGGTTAGGGTTGGTGTTAGGGTTAGGTTTAGGGTTAGTGTTAGGGTTAGGGTTAGGGTTGGTGTTAGGTATAGGGTTAGGGTTATGTTTAGGGTTAGGGTTAGGGTTGGTGTTAGGGTTAGGGTTAGGGTTAGGGTTAGTGTTAGGGTTAGGGTTAGGGTTAGGGTTAGGATTAGGGTTAGGGTTGGTGTTAGGGTTAGGGTTAGGGTTAGTGTTGGTGTTAGGCATAGGGTTAGGGTTAGGGTTAGGGTTAGGGTTAGGGTTAGGGTTGGTGTTAGAATTAGGGTTAGGATTAGGGTTAGGGTTGGTGTTAGGGTTAGGGTTAGGGTTAGAGTTAGGGTTAGGGTTAGGGTTAGGGTTGGTGTTAGGGTTAGGGTTAGGGTTAGGGTTAGGGTTGGTGTTAGGGTTAGGGTTAGGGTTAGGGTTAGGGTTGGTGTTAGGGTTAGGGTTAGGGTTAGGGTTAGGGTTGGTGTTAGGGTTAGGTTTAGGGTTAGGGTTAGGGTTGGTCTTAGGGTTAGGGTTAGGGTTAGGGTTGGTGTTAGGTATAGGGTTAGGGTTAGGGTTAAGGTTAGGGTTGGTGTTAGGGTTAGGGTTAGGGTTAGGGTTAGTGTTAGGGTTAGGGTTAGGGTTAGGATTAGGGTTAGGGTTGGTGTTAAAGTTAGGGTTAGGGTTAGGGTTAGTGTTGGTGTTAGGCATAGGGTTAGGGTTAGAATTAGGGTTAGGGTTAGGGTTGGTGTTAGGGTTAGGGTTAGGGTTAGGGTTAGGGTTGGTGTTAGGGTTAGGGTTAGGGTTAGATTTAGGGTTAGGGTTAGGGTTAGGGGTGGTGTTAGGGTTAGGGTTAGGGTTAGGGTTAGGGTTGGTGTTAGGGTTAGGGTTAGGGTTAGGGTTAGGGTTAGGGTTAGGGTTGGTGTTAGGGTTAGGGTTAGGGTTAGGGTTCGTGTTAAGCATAGGGTTAGGGTTAGGGTTAGGGTTAGGGTTGGTGTTAGGGTTAGGGTTAGGGTTAGGGTTAGGGTTGGTGTTAGGGTTAGGGTTAGGGTTAGGATTAGGGTTAGGGTTAGGGTTGGTGTTAGGGTTAGGGTTAGGGTTAGGGTTAGGGTTAGGATTAGGGTTAGGATTTGTGTTAGGGTTAGGGTTAGGGTTAGGGTTAGGGTTGGTGTTAGGTTTAGGTTTAGGGTTAGGGTTAGGGTTGGTGTTAGGGTTAGGGTTAGGGTTAGGGTTAGTGTTAGGGTTAGGGTTAGGGTTAGGGTTAGGATTAGGGTTAGGGTTGGTGTTAGGGTTAGGGTTAGGTTTAGGGTTAGGGTTCGTGTTAGGCATAGGGTTAGGGTTAGGGTTAGGGTTAGGGTTAGGGTTAGGGTTGGTGTTAGGGTTAGGGTTAGGGTTAGGATTAGGGTTAGGGTTGGTGTTAGGGTTAGGGTTAGGGTTAGGGTTGGTGTTAGGGTCAGGGTTAGGGTTAGGGTTAGGGTTGGTGTTAGGGTTATGGTTAGGGTTAGGGTTAGAGTTAGGGTTCGTGTTAGGCATAGGGTTAGGGTTACGGTTCGTGTTAGGCATAGGTTTAGGGTTAGGGTTAGGGTTAGGGTTAGGGTTGGTGTTAGGGTTAGGGTTAGGGTTAGGGTTAGGGTTGGTGTTAGGGTTAGGTTTAGGGTTAGGATTAGGGTTAGGGTTGGTGTTAGGGTTAGGGTTAGGTTTAGGGTTAGGGTTGGTGTTAGGGTTATGGTTAGGGTTAGGGTTAGGGTTAGGGTTAGGGTTAGGGTTGGTGTTAGGTATAGGGTTAGGGTTAGGGTTAGGGTTAGGGTTAGGGTTGGTGTTAGAGTTAGGGTTAGGCTTAGGTTTAGTGTTAGGGTTAGGGTTAGGGTTAGGTTTAGGTTACCCCGAGCACTACCCCTCGCCCTAGGCCTACGCCTAGCACTACCGCTGGTCCTACCACTACCCTTGGCCCTACAGCTCCCCCTACCCATAGGTCCACACCCACCCCTACCCCTAGCCACAGCTCCCACTCCTGGCCCTAGGCCTACACCGAGGTTTACCTCGACACCCACCCCTTGCCCTATGCCTACCCCAGCGCTACGCCTACCGTTTCCATTAGCCATCGCTCGGGCCCTAGACCAACGCCCATGGCTCCCTCTCGTCCGAGGTTTAGAACTTGCCCGTCGCTGACCAGTACACCTTGCCCTTGTTAGGGTTAGGGTTATGTTTAGGGTTAGGGTTAGGGTTTAGGGTTAGGGTTAGGGTTGGTGTTAGGTATAGGGTTAGGGTTAGGGTTAGGGTTAGGTTTAGGGTTAGGGTTGGTGTTAGGGTTAGGGTTAGGGTTAGGGTTAGGGTTGGTGTTAGGTATAGGGTTAGGGTTAGGGTTAGGGTTAGATTTGGTGTTAGGGTTAGGGTTAGGGTTAGGGTTAGTGTTAGGGTTAGGGTTAGGGTTAGGGTTAGGATAAGGGTTAGGGTTGGTGTTAGGGTTAGGGTTAGGTTTAGGGTTAGGGTTCGTGTTAGGCATAGGGTTAGGGTTAGGGTTAGGGTTAGGGTTAGGGTTAGGGTTAAGGTTGGTGTTAGGGTTAGGGTTAGGGTTAGGGTTGGTTATGGGTAGGGTTAGGGTTAGGATTAGGGTTAGGGTTGGTGTTAGGGTTAGGGTTAGGGTTAGGGTTGGTGTTAGGGTTAGGGTTAGGGTTAGGGTTAGGGTTAGGGTTAGGGTTAGGATTAGGGTTAGGATTTGTGTTAGGGTTAGGGTTAGGGTTAGGGTTAGGGTTGGTGTTAGGTTTAGGTTTAGGGTTAGGGTTAGGGTTAGGGTTGGTGTTAGGGTTAGGGTTAGGGTTAGGGTTAGTGTTAGGGTTAGGGTTAGGGTTAGGTTTAGGATTAGGGTTAGGGTTGGTGTTAGGGTTAGGGTTAGGGTTAGGGTTGGTGTTAGGGTTAGGGTTAGGGTTAGGGTTAGGGTTAGGGTTAGGGTTGGTGTTAGGGTTAGGGTTAGGGTTAGGGTTAGTGTTAGGGTTAGGGTTATGGTTAGGGTTAGCGTTAGGGTTAGGGTTAGTGTTAGGCATAGGGTTAGGGTTAGGGTTCGTGTTAGGCATAGGGTTAGGGTTAGGGTTAGGGTTAGGGTTAGGGTTGGTGTTAGGGTTAGGGTTAGGGTTAGGGTTAGGGTTGGTGTTAGGGTTCGGGTTAGGGTTAGGATTAGGGTTAGGGTTGGTGTTAGGGTTAGGGTTAGGTTTAGGGTTAGGGTTGGTGTTAGGGTTATGGTTAGGGTTAGGGTTAGGGTTAGGGTTAGGGTTAGGGTTGTTGTTAGGTTTAGGGTTAGGGTTAGGGTTAGTGTTAGAGTTAGGGTTAGGGTTAGGGTTAGGATTAGGGTTTAGGGTTAGGGTTAGGGTTAGGGTTGGTGTTAAGGTTAGGGTTACGGTTAGGGTTGGTGTTAGGTTTAGGGTTAGGGTTAGGGTTGGTGTTAGGGTTAGGGTTAGGGTTAGGGTTAGGGTTGGTGTTAGGTATAGGGTTAGGATTAGGGTTAGGGTTAGGGTTAGGGTTGGGGTTAGGGTTAGGGTTAGGGTTAGGGTTAGTGTTAGTGTTAGGGTTAGGGTTAGGGTTAGGATTAGGGTTTAGGGTTAGGGTTAGGGTTAGGTTTGGTGTTATGGTTAGGGTTAGGGTTAGGGTTAGGGTTGGTGTTAGGTTTAGGTTTAGGGTTAGGGTTAGGGTTAGGGTTAGGGTTGGTGTTAGGGTTAGGGTTAGGGTTAGGGTTAGGGTAAGG
Source organism: Rhinolophus hipposideros (assembly GCF_964194185.1). Lineage (NCBI taxonomy): Eukaryota > Metazoa > Chordata > Mammalia > Chiroptera > Rhinolophidae > Rhinolophus > Rhinolophus hipposideros. The sequence continues at coordinate 12,430 of NW_027669100.1, read as the reverse complement.
ATTAGGGTTAGGGTTGGTGTTACGGTTAGGGTTAGGGTTAGGGTTAGTGTTAGGGTTGGTGTTAGGGTTAGGGTTAGGTTTAGGGTTAGGGTTGGTGTTAGGGTTAGGGTTAGGGTTAGTGTTAGGGTTAGGGTTAGGGTTGGTGTTAGGTATAGGGTTAGGGTTATGTTTAGGGTTAGGGTTAGGGTTGGTGTTAGGGTTAGGGTTAGGGTTAGGGTTAGTGTTAGGGTTAGGGTTAGGGTTAGGGTTAGGATTAGGGTTAGGGTTGGTGTTAGGGTTATGGTTAGGGTTAGTGTTGGTGTTAGGCATAGGGTTAGGGTTAGGGTTAGGGTTAGGGTTAGGGTTAGGGTTGGTGTTAGAATTAGGGTTAGGATTAGGGTTAGGGTTGGTGTTAGGGTTAGGGTTAGGGTTAGAGTTAGGGTTAGGGTTAGGGTTAGGGTTGGTGTTAGGGTTAGGGTTAGGGTTAGGGTTAGGGTTGGTGTTAGGGTTAGGGTTAGGGTTAGGGTTAGGGTTGGTGTTAGGGTTAGGGTTAGGGTTAGGGTTAGGGTTGGTGTTAGGGTTAGGTTTAGGGTTAGGGTTAGGGTTGGTCTTAGGGTTAGGGTTAGGGTTAGGGTTGGTGTTAGGTATAGGGTTAGGGTTAGGGTTAAGGTTAGGGTTGGTGTTAGGGTTAGGGTTAGGGTTAGGGTTAGTGTTAGGGTTAGGGTTAGGGTTAGGATTAGGGTTAGGGTTGGTGTTAAAGTTAGGGTTAGGGTTAGGGTTAGTGTTGGTGTTAGGCATAGGGTTATGGGTTAGAATTAGGGTTAGGGTTAGGGTTGGTGTTAGGGTTAGGGTTAGTGTTAGGGTTAGGGTTAGGGTTGGTGTTAGGGTTAGGGTTAGGGTTAGATTTAGGGTTAGGGTTAGGGTTAGGGGTGGTGTTAGGGTTAGGGTTAGGGTTAGGGTTAGGGTTGGTGTTAGGGTTAGGGTTAGGGTTAGGGTTAGGGTTAGGGTTAGGGTTGGTGTTAGGGTTAGGGTTAGGGTTAGGGTTCGTGTTAGGCATAGGGTTAGGGTTAGGGTTAGGGTTAGGGTTGGTGTTAGGGTTAGGGTTAGGGTTAGGGTTAGGGTTGGTGTTAGGGTTAGGGTTAGGGTTAGGATTAGGGTTAGGGTTAGGGTTGGTGTTAGGGTTAGGGTTAGGGTTAGGGTTAGGGTTAGGGTTAGGGTTAGGGTTAGGGTTAGGATTAGGGTTAGGATTTGTGTTAGGGTTAGGTTTAGGGTTAGGGTTAGGGTTGGTGTTAGGTTTAGGTTTAGGGTTAGGGTTAGGGTTAGGGTTGGTGTTAGGGTTAGGTTTAGGGTTAGGGTTAGTGTTAGGGTTAGGGTTAGGGTTAGGGTTAGGATTAGGGTTAGGGTTGGTGTTAGGGTTAGGGTTAGGTTTAGGGTTAGGATTCGTGTTAGGCATAGGGTTAGGGTTAGGGTTAGGGTTAGGGTTAGGGTTAGGGTTGGTGTTAGGGTTAGGGTTAGGGTTAGGATTAGGGTTAGGGTTGGTGTTAGGGTTAGGGTTAGGGTTAGGGTTGGTGTTAGGGTCAGGGTTAGGGTTAGGGTTAGGGTTGGTGTTAGGGTTATGGTTAGGGTTAGGGTTAGGGTTAGGGTTCGTGTTAGGCATAGGGTTAGGGTTAGGGTTCGTGTTAGGCATAGGTTTAGGGTTAGGGTTAGGGTTAAAGTTAGGGTTGGTGTTAGGGTTAGGGTTAGGGTTAGGGTTAGGGTTGGTGTTAGGGTTAGGTTTAGGGTTAGGATTAGGGTTAGGGTTGGTGTTAGGGTTAGGGTTAGGTTTAGGGTTAGGGTTGGTGTTAGGGTTATGGTTAGGGTTAGGGTTAGGGTTAGGGTTAGGGTTAGGGTTGGTGTTAGGGTTAGGGTTAGGGTTAGGGTTAGGGTTGGTGTTAGGGTTAGGGTTAGGCTTAGGTTTAGTGTTAGGGTTAGGGTTAGGGTTAGGTTTAGATTACCCCGAGCACTACCCCTCGCCCTAGGCCTACGCCTAGCACTACCGCTCGTCCTACCACTACCCTTGGCCCTACAGCTCCCCCTACCCATAGGTCCACACCCACCCCTACCCCTAGCCACAGCTCCCACTCCTGGCCCTAGGCCTACACCGAGGTTTACCTCGACACCCACCCCTTGCCCTATGCCTACCCCAGCGCTACGCCTACCGTTTCCATTAGCCATCGCTCGGGCCCTAGACCAACGCCCATGGCTCCCTCTCGTCCGAGGTTTAGAACTTGCCCGTCGCTGACCAGTACACCTTGCCCTTGTTAGGGTTAGGGTTATGTTTAGGGTTAGGGTTAGGGTTTAGGGTTAGGGTTAGGGTTGGTGTTAGGTATAGGGTTAGGGTTAGGGTTAGGGTTAGGGTTAGGGTTGGTGTTAGGGTTAGGGTTAGGGTTAGGGTTAGGGTTGGTGCTAGGT
>NW_027669100.1:0-5000 GCF_964194185.1 Rhinolophus hipposideros | reverse complement strand
CTACCCATAGGTCCACACCCACCCCTACCCCTAGTCACAGCTCCCACTCCTGGCCCTAGGCCTACACCGAGGTTTACCTCGACACCCACCCCTTGCCCTATGCCTACCCCAGCGCTACGCCTACCGTTTCCATTAGCCATCGCTCGGGCCCTAGACCAACGCCCATGGCTCCCTCTCGTCCGAGGTTTAGAACTTGCCCGTCGCTGACCAGTACACCTTGCCCTTGTTAGGGTTAGGGTTATGTTTAGGGTTAGGGTTAGGGTTTAGGGTTAGGGTTAGGGTTGGTGTTAGGTATAGGGTTAGGGTTAGGGTTAGGGTTAGGGTTAGGGTTGGTGTTAGGGTTAGGGTTAGGGTTAGGGTTAGGGTTGGTGCTAGGTATAGGGTTAGGGTTAGGGTTAGGGTTAGATTTGGTGTTAGGGTTAGGGTTAGGGTTAGGGTTAGTGTTAGGGTTAGGGTTAGGGTTAGGGTTAGGATAAGGGTTAGGGTTGGAGTTAGGGTTAGGGTTAGGTTTAGGGTTAGGGTTCGTGTTAGGCATAGGGTTAGGGTTAGGGTTAGGGTTAGGGTTAGGGTTAGGGTTAGGGTTGGTGTTAGGGTTAGGGTTAGGGTTAGGGTTAGGGTTGGTTATGGGTAGGGTTAGGGTTAGGATTAGGGTTAGGGTTGGTGTTAGGGTTAGGGTTAGGGTTAGGGTTGGTGTTAGGGTTAGGGTTAGGGTTAGGGTTAGGGTTAGGGTTAGGGTTAGGATTAGGGTTAGGATTTGTGTTAGGGTTAGGGTTAGGGTTAGGGTTAGGGTTGGTGTTAGGTTTAGGTTTAGGGTTAGGGTTAGTGTTAGGGTTGGTGTTAGGGTTAGGGTTAGGGTTAGGGTTAGTGTTAGGGTTAGGGTTAGGGTTAGGTTTAGGATTAGGGTTAGGGTTGGTGTTAGGGTTAGGGTTAGGGTTAGGGTTGGTGTTAGGGTTAGGGTTAGGGTTAGGGTTAGGGTTAGGGTTAGGGTTGGTGTTAGGGTTAGGGTTAGGGTTAGGGTTAGTGTTAGGGTTAGGGTTATGGTTAGGGTTAGGGTTAGGGTTAGGGTTAGTGTTAGGCATAGGGTTAGGGTTAGGGTTCGTGTTAGGCATAGGGTTAGGGTTAGGGTTAGGGTTAGGGTTAGGGTTGGTGTTAGGGTTAGGGTTAGGGTTAGGGTTAGGGTTGGTGTTAGGGTTAGGGTTAGGGTTAGGATTAGGGTTAGGGTTGGTGTTAGGGTTAGTGTTAGGTTTAGGGTTAGGGTTGGTGTTAGGGTTATGGTTAGGGTTAGGGTTAGGGTTAGGGTTAGGGTTAGGGTTGTTGTTAGGGTTAGGGTTAGGGTTAGGGTTAGGGTTGGTGTTAGGTATAGGGTTAGGGTTAGGGTTAGGGTTAGGGTTGGTGTTAGCGTTAGGGTTAAGGTTAGGGTTAGTGTTAGGGTTAGGGTTAGGGTTAGGGTTAGGTTACCCCGAGCACTACCCCTCGCCTTAGGCCTACGCCTAGCACTACCGCTGGTCCTACCACTACCCCTGGCCCTACAGCTCCCCCTACCCATAGGTCCACCCCCACCCCTACTTCTAGCCACAGCTCCCACTCCTGGCCCTAGGCCTACACCGAGGTTTACCTCGACACCCACCCCTTGCCCTATGCCTACCCCAGCGCTACGCCTACCGTTTCCATTAGCCATAGCTCGGGCCCTAGACCAACGCCCATGGCTCCCTCTCGTCCGAGGCCTAGAACTTGCCCGACGCTGACCAGTACACCTTGCCCTTGTTAGGGTTAGGGTTAGGGTTAGGGTTAGGGTTAGGGTTTAGGCTTAGGGTTAGGGTTGGTGTTAGGTATAGGGTTAGGGTTAGGGTTAGGGTTAGGGTTAGGGTTGGTGTTAGGGTTAGGGTTAGGGTTAGGGTTAGGGTTGGTGTTAGGAATAGGGTTAGGGTTAGGGTTAGTGTTGGTGATAGGGTTAGGGTTAGGGTTACGTATAGGGTTAGGGTTAGGTTACCACGAGCACTACCCCTCGCCCTAGGCCTACGCCTAGCACTACCTCTGGTCCTACCCCTACCCCTGTCCCTACAGATCCCCCTACCCATAGGCCCAACCCCATCCCTACCCCTAGCCACAGCTCCCACTTCTGGTCCTAGGCCTACTCCGAGGTTTACCCCGACACCCACCCCTTGCCCTTTGCCTACCCCAGCGCTACGCCTACCGCTCCCACTAGCCGTACCTCGGGCCCTAGACCAACGCCCAGTGCTCACTCTAGTCCGAAGCCTAGCACTTGCCCGTCGCCAACCGGTACACCTTGCCCTACCGATAGCCAGAGCACTAACCCGTGTTTTACGAATCACCCTGGACCCACCATTAGCCACACCCTAATCCAGCCCTACATCCGTTCTGAGTCCTAGGACTGCCCGGAGCCATTTCGTGACACCTACCCCTAGTCCTCGGCCAACCCCTACCACTACCACTAGTCCTAGGCTTAACATGAGCCCTAACCCTAACACTGCCCGTGGGCCTCTGCCAAACACTAGCCCTTCAACTAACCCTACCCCGAGCACTACCCCTCGCCCTAGGCCTACGCCTAGCACTACCTCTGGTCCTACCACTACCCCTGGCCCTACAGCTCCCCCTACCCATAGGCCCACCCCCAACCCTACCACTAGCCACAGCTCCCACTCCTGGCCCTAGGCCTACTCTGAAGTTTACCTCGACACCCACCCCTTGCCCTATGCCTACCCCAGCGCTACGCCTACCGCTCTCACTAGCCCTAGCTCGGGCCCTAGACCAACGCACATGGCTCCTTCTAGTCCAAGGCCTAGAACTTGCCCGTCCCTGACCACTACACCTTGCCCTTGTTAGGGTTAGGGTTAGGGTTAGGGTTAGGGTTAGGGTTAGGATTAGGGTTTAGGGTTAGGGTTAGGGTTAGGGTTGGTGTTAAGGTTAGGGTTACGGTTAGGGTTGGTGTTAGGTTTAGGGTTAGGGTTAGGGTTGGTGTTAGGGTTAGGGTTAGGGTTAGGGTTAGGGTTGGTGTTAGGTATAGGGTTAGGATTAGGGTTAGGGTTAGGGTTAGGGTTGGGGTTAGGGTTAGGGTTAGGGTTAGGGTTAGTGTTAGTGTTAGGGTTAGGGTTAGGGTTAGGATTAGGGTTTAGGGTTAGGGTTAGGGTTAGGGTTAGGGTTAGGGTTAGGGTTGGTGTTAGGGTTAGGGTTAGGGTTAGGGTTAGGGTTAGGATTAGGGTTAGGGTTGGTGTTAGGGTTAGGGTTAGGGTTAGGGTTAGTGTTGGTGTTAGGCATAGGGTTAGGGTTAGGGTTAGGGTTAGGGTTAGGGTTGGTGTTAGAATTAGGGTTAGGATTAGGGTTAGGGTTGGTGTTAGGGTTAGGGTTAGGATTAGTTAGGGTTAGGGTTAGGGTTAGGGTTGGTGTTAGGGTTAGGGTTAGGGTTAGGGTTAGGGTTGGTGTTAGGGTTAGGGTTAGGGTTAGGGTTAGGGTTGGTGTTAGGGTTAGGGTTAGGGTTAGGGTTAGGGTTGGTGTTAGAGTTAGGTTTAGGGTTAGGGTTAGGGTTGGTCTTAGGGTTAGGGTTGGTGTTAGGTATAGGGTTAGGGTTAGGGTTAGGGTTAGGGTTAGGGTTGGTGTTAGGGTTAGGGTTAGGGTTAGGGTTAGTGTTAGGGTTAGGGTTAGGGTTAGGGTTAGGATTAGGGTTAGGGTTGGTGTTAGGGTTAGGGTTAGGGTTAGGGTTAGTGTTGGTGTTAGGCATAGGGTTAGGGTTAGAATTAGGGTTAGGGTTAGGGTTGGTGTTAGGGTTAGGGTTAGGGTTAGGGTTAGGGTTGGTGTTAGGGTTAGGGTTAGGGTTAGAGTTAGGGTTAGGGTTAGGGTTAGGGGTGGTGTTAGGGTTAGGGTTAGGGTTAGGGTTAGGGTTGGTGTTAGGGTTAGGGTTAGGGTTAGGGTTAGGGTTAGGGTTAGGGTTAGGGTTGGTGTTAGGGTTAGGGTTAGGGTTAGGGTTAGGGTTGGTGTTAGGGTTAGTGTTTGGGTTAGGGTTAGGGTTGGTGTTAGGTTTAGGGTTAGGGTTAGGGTTAGGGTTAGGGTTGGTATTAGGGTTAGGGTTAGGGTTAGGGTTCGTGTTAGGCATAGGGTTAGGGTTAGGGTTAGGGTTAGGGTTGGTGTTAGGATTAAGGTTAGGGTTAGGGTTAGGGTTGGTGTTAGGGTTAGGGTTAGGGTTAGGATTAGGGTTAGGGTTGGTGTTAGGGTTAGGGTTAGGTTTAGGTTTAGGGTTGGTGTTAGGGTTAGGGTTAGGGTTAGGGTTAGGGTTAGGGTTAGGGTTGGTGTTAGGGTTAGGGTTAGGGTTAGGGTTAGGGTTGGTGTTAGGTATAGGGTTAGGGTTAGGGTTAGGGTTAGGGTGAGGGTTGGTGTTAGGGTTAGAGTTAGGGTTAGGGTTAGGGTTGGTGTTAGGTATAGGGTTAGGGTTAGGGTTAGGGTTAGGGTTAGGGTTGGTGTTAGGATTAGGGTTAGGGTTAGGGTTAGGGTTAGGGTTGGTGTTAGGGTTAGGGTTAGGGTTAGGGTTAGGGTTGGTGTTAGGTATAGGGTTAGGATTAGGGTTAGGGTTAGGGTTGGTGTTAGGGTTAGGGTTAGGGTTAGGGTTAGTGTTAGGTTTAGGGTTAGGGTTAGGGTTAGGTTACCCCGAGCACTACCCCTCGCCCTAGGCCTACGCCTAGCACTACCTCTGGTCCTACCCCTACCCCTGTCTCTACAGCTCCCCCTACCTATAGGCCCACCCCCATCTCTACCCCTAGCCACAGCTCCCACTCCTGGTCCTAGGCCTACTCCCAGGTTTACCCCGACACCCACCCCTTGCCCTTTGCCTACCCCAGCGCTACGCCTACCGCTCCCACTAGCCCTACCTCGGGCCCTAGACCAACGCCCAGTGCTCACTCTAGTCCGAAGCCTAGCACTTGCCCGTCGCCAACCGGTACACCTTGCCCTACCTATAGCCAGAGCACAAACCCGTGTCCTACGAAATCACC
>NW_027669101.1:20000-33433 GCF_964194185.1 Rhinolophus hipposideros | reverse complement strand
CTAACCCTAAACCTAACCTAACCCCTAACCCTAACCCTAACCCTAACCCTAACAATAACCCTAATTCTAACCCTAACCCTAACCCTAACCCTAACCCTAACCCTAACCCTAACACCAACCCTAATCCTAACCCTAAGCCTAAACCCTAACCCTAACCCTAACCCTAATCCTAACCTAACCCTAACTCTAACCCTAACCCTAAACCTAACCCAAATTTTAACCCTAACCCTAACCATAACTCTACCCCTAACCCTAATCCTAACACCAACCCTAACCCTAAACCTAACACCAACCCTAACCCTAACCCTAACCCTAACCCTAACACCAACCCTAACCAGAACGCTAAGCCTAACCCCTAACCCTAACCCTAACCCTAACCCTAACACCAACCCTAACCCTAACCCTAAGCCTAACCCCTAACCCTAACCCTAACCACAACCCTAACCCTAAACTTAACACCAACCTCAACCCTAACCCTAAACCTAACCCCTAACCCTAACCCCTAACCCTAACCCTAACCCTAACCCTAACCCTAACCTAACCCTAACCCTAACACCAACCCTAACTCTAACACTAACACTAACCCTAATTCGAACCCTAACCCTAACCCTAAACCTAACACCAACCCTAACCCTAACCCTAACACCAACCTCAATCCTAACCCTAACCTTAACCCTAACCCTAACCCTAACCCTAACACCAACCTCAACCCTAACCCTAACCATAACCCCTAACCCTAACCCCTAACCCTAACCCTAACCCCTAATTCTAACCCTAACCCTAACCATAACCCTAACCCTAACCCTAACCCTAATCCTAACACCAACCCTAACCCTAACCCTAACCTAACCCCTAACCCTAACACTAACCCAAACTCTAACCCTAAACCTAACACCAACCCTAACCCTAACCTTAACCCTAACACCAACCCTAACCCTAACCCTAACCCTAACCCTAACCTTAACACCAACCTCAACCCTAAACCTAAACCTAACCCATAACCCTAACCCGAACCCTAACCCTAACCCTAACCCTAACCTAACCCTAACCCTAACACCAACCCTAACCCTAACCCTAACCCTAAAACCAACCCTAACCCTAACCCTAACACCAACCCTAACCCTAACCCTAAGCCTAACCCCTAAACCTAACCCTAACCATAACTCTAACCCTAACCTAAACACCAAACTCAACCCTAACCCTAAACCTAACCCCTAACCCTAACCCTAACCCTAACCCTAACCCTAACCTAACCCTAACCCTAACACCAACCCTAACCCTAACCCTAACTGTAACCCTAACATAACCCCTAACCCTAACCCTAACCCTAACCCTAACACCAACCTGAACCCTAACCCTAACCCTAACCCTAACCCAAACACCAACCTCAACCCTAACCCTAACCATAACCCTAACACTAACCCTAACACCAACCTCAACCCTAACCCTAACCTTAACCCTAACCCTAACCCTAACCCTAACACCAACGTCATCCCTAACCCTAACCCTAACCCCTAACCCTAACCCTAACCCTAACCCTAACTTTCACCTTACCCTAACTTTAACACCAACCCTAACCCTAACACTAAACCTAACCCTAATTCTAACCCTAACCCTAACCATAACCCTAACCCTAACCCTAACCCTAATCCTAACACCAACCCTAACCCTAACCCTAACATAACCGCTAACCCTAACACTAACCCAAACCCTAACCCTAAACCTAACACCAACCCTAGCCCTAACCCTAACCCTAACACCAACCCTAACCCTAACCCTAAGCCTAACCCCTAAACCTAACCCTAATCCAAACCTTAACACCAACCTCAACCCTAACCCTAAACCTAACCCATAACCCTAACCCTAACCCTAACCCTAACCCTAACCCTAACCCTAACCTAACCCTAACTCTAACCCTAACCCTAAACCTAACCCAAATTCTAACCCTAACAATAACCATAACCCTAATCCTAACACCAACGCTAACCCTAACCCCTAACACTAACCCTAACCTAACACCTAACCCTAACCCTAAACCTGACACCAACCCTAACCCTAACCCTAACCCTAACACCAACCCTAGCCCTAACCCTAAGCCTAACCTCTAACACTAACCCTAACCATAACCCTAACCCTAACCTTAACATTAACCTCAACCCTAACCCTAAACCTAACCCATAACCCTAACCCGAAACCTAACCCTAACCCTAACCCTAACCCTAACCTAACCCTAACCCTAACACCAACCCTAACCCTAACCCTAACACTAACCCTAACCTAACCCCTAAACCTAACCCTAACCCTAAACCTAACACCAACCCTAACCCTAACCCTAACCCTAACCCTAACACCAACCCTAACCCTAACCCTCAGCCTAACCCCTAACCCTAACCCTGACCCTAACCCTAACCTAAACCTAACCCTAACCCTAACCCTAACCCTAACCCTAAACCTAACACCAACCCTAACCCTAACCCTAACACCAACCTCAACCCTAACCCTAACCCTAACCTAACCCTAACCCTAACCCTAATCCTAACACCAACCCTAACCTTAACCCTAACCTAACCCCTAACTCTATCACTAACCCAAACCCTAACCCTAAACCTAACACAAACCGTAAACCTAACCCTAACCCTAACCTAACCCTAACCCTAACACCAACCCTAACTCTAACCCTAACAGTAACCCTAACCTAACCCCTAAACCTAACCCTAACCCTAACCCTAACACCAACCTCAACCCTAACCCTAACCCTAACCCTAACCCTAACCCTAACCCTAACACCAACCTCAACCCTAACCCTAACCCTAACACCAACCCTAACCCTAACCCTAACCCTAACCCTAATTCTAACCCTAACCCTAACCCTAACCCTAACCCTAACCCTAACACCAACCCTAATCCTAACCCTAAGCGTAAACCCTAACCCTAACACTAACCCTAACCTTAACCCTAATCCTAACCTAACCCTAACTCTAACCCTAACCCTAAAACTAACCCAAATTTTAACCCTAACCCTAACCATAACCCTAACCCTAACCGTAATCCTAACACCAACCCTAACCCTAAACCTAACACCAACCCTAACCCTAACCCTAACCCTAACCCTAACCCTAACACCAACCCTAACCAGAACGCTAAGCCTAACCCCTAACCCTAACCCTAACCCTAACCCTAACCCTTACCCTAACCGAACCCTAACCCTAACCCTAACCCTAACCCTAACCCTAAATCTAACCCTAACCATAAGCATAACCCTAATCCTAACACCAACGCTAACCCTAACCCTAACACTAACCCTAACCTAACACCTAACCCTAACCCTAAACCTGACACCAACCCTAACCCTAACCCTAACCCTAACACCAACCCTAACCCTAACCCTAAGCCTAACCCCTAACCCTAACCCTAACCACAACCCTAACCCTAAACTTAACACCAACCTCAACCCTAACCCTAAACCTAACCCCTAACCCTAACCCTAACCCTAACCCTAACCCTAACCTAACCCTAACCCTAACACCAACCCTAACTCTAACACTAACCCAAACCCTAATTCGAACCCTAACCCTAACCCTAAACCTAACACCAACCCTAACCCTAACCCTAACACCAACCTCAACCCTAACCCTAACCTTAACCCTAACCCTAACCCTAACCCTAACACCAACCTCAACCCTAACCCTAACCATAACCCCTAACCCTAACCCTAACCCTAACCCTAACCCCTAATTCTAACCCTAACCCTAACCATAACCCTAACCCTAACCCTAACCCTAATCCTAACACCAACCCTAACCCTAACCCTAACCTAACCCCTAACCCTAACACTAACCCAAACTCTAACCCTAAACCTAACACCAACCCTAACCCTAACCTTAACCCTAACACCAACCCTAACCCTAACCCTAACCCTAACCCTAACCTTAACACCAACCTCAACCCTAAACCTAAACCTAACCCATTACCCTAACCCGAACCCTAACCCTAACCCTAACCCTAACCTAACCCTAACCCTAACACCAACCCTAAACCTAACCCTAACACTAACCCTAACCTAACCCCTAACCCTAACCCTAACCCTAAACCTAACACCAACCCTAACCCTAACCCTAACCCTAACCCTAACACCAACCCTAACCCTAACCCTAAGCCTAACCCCTAACCCTAACCCTAACCCTAACCCTAACCTAAACCTAACCCTAACCCTAACCCTAACCCTAACCATAAACCTAACACCAACCCTAACCCTAACCCTAACACCAAACTCAACCCTAACCCTAACCCTAACCTAACCCTACCCTAACACCAACCCTAACCCTAAACCTAACCCTAATCCTAACCCTAACCCTAAACCTAACACAAACCCTAACCTAACACTAACCCTAACCCTAACCCTAAACCTAACCCTAATTCTAACCCTAACCCTAACCATAACCCTAAACCTAACACCAACCCTAACCCCAACCCTAACACTAACACTAACCTAACACCTAAACCTAACCCTAAACCTAACACCAACCCTAACCCTAACCCTAACCCTAACACCAACCCTAACCCTAACAACCCTAAGCCTAACCCCTAAACCTAACCCTACCCATAACCCTAACCCTAACCTAAACACCAACCTCAACCCTAACCATAAACCTAACCCCCTAACCCTAACCCTAACCTAACCCTAACCCTAACCCTAACCCTCACCTAACCCTAACCCTAACACCAACCCTAACCCTAACCCTAACTGTAACCCTAACCTAACCCCTAACCCTAACCCTAACCCTAACCCTAACACCAACCTGAAACCCTAACCTTAACCCTAACCCTAAACCCAAACACCAACCTCAACCCTAACTCTAACCTAACCCTAACCCTAACACCAACCTCAACCCTAACCCTAACCTTAACCCTAACCCTAACCCTAACCCTAACACCAACGTCAACCCTAACCCTAACCCTAACCCCTAACCCTAACCCTAACCCTAACCCTAACCCTAACCCTAACCTTTCCCTAACTTTAACACCAACCCTAACCCTAACACTAACCTAACCCCTAATTCTAACCCCTAACCCTAACCATAACCCTAACCCTAACCTAACCCTAATCCTAACACCAACCCTAACCCTAACCCTAACATAACCCCTAACCCTAACACTAACCCAAACCCTAACCCTAAACGTAACACCAACCCTAGCCCTAACCCTAACCCTAACACCAACCCTAACCCTAACCCTAAGCCTAAACCCTAAACTAACCCTAACCCCTAAACCCTAACCTTAACACCAACTCAACCCTAACCCTAAACCTAACCCCTAACCTTAACCCTAACCCAAAACCTAACACCAACCTGACCCTAACCCTAACCCTAACCCTAACACCAACCCTAACCCTAATTCTAAGCCTAACCCCTAAACCCTAACCCTAACCTTAACCTAAACCTAACCCTAACCCTAACCCTAACCCTAAACCCTAACACCAACCCTAACCCTAAACCTAACACCAACCCTACCCTAACCCTAACCCTAACCTAACCTTAACCCTAACACCAACCTGAAACCCTAACCCTAACCCAAACCCTAACCGTAACCCTAACTAACCCCTAACCCTAACCCTAACCCTATACACCAACCTGAACCCTAACCCTAACCCAAACCCTAACGTAACCCTAACACCAACCTCAACCCTAACCCTAACACTTACACCTAACCTACCCTAACCCTAACTCTTTACCCTAACCCTAACCTAACCCTAACCCTAACACCAACCCTAACTCTAACACTAACCCTAAACCTAATTCGAACCCTAACCCTAACCCTAAACCTAACACCAACCCTAACCCTAACCCTAACACCAACCTCAACCCTAACCCTAACCTTAACCCTACCCTAACCCTAACACTAACACCAACCTCAACCCTAACCCTAACCCCTAACCCTAACCCTAACCCTAACCCTAACCCTAACCCCTAATTCTAACCCTAACCCTAACCATAACCCTAACCCTAACCCTAACCCTAATCCTAACACCAACCCTAACCCTAACCCTAACCTAACCCCTAACCCTAACACTAACCCAAACTCTAACCCTAAACCTAAAAGCAACCCTAACCCTAACCCTAACCCTAACACCAACCCTAACCCTAACCCTAACCCTAACCCTAACCCTAACCTTAACACCAACCTCAACCCTAACCCTAAACCTAACCCATAACCCTAACCCGAACACTAACCCTAACCCTAACCCTAACCTAACCCTAACCCTAACACCAACCCTAACCCTAACCCTAACACTAACCCTAACCTAACCCCTAACCCTAACCCTAACCCTAAACCTAACACCAACCCTAATTCTAAACCTAACCCTAACCCTAACACCAACCCTAACCCTAACCCTAAGCCTAACCCCTAACCCTAACCCTAACCCTAACCTAAACCTTACCCTAACCCTAACCCTAACCCTAACCCTAACCCTAACCCTAACCCTAACACCAACCCTTATCCTAACCCTAAGCGTAAACCCTAACCCTAACCCTAACCCTAACCCTAACACCAACCCTAACCAGAACGCTAAGCCTAACCCCTAACCCTAACCCTAACCCTAACCCTAACCCTAACACCAACCCTAACCCTAACCCTAAGCCTAACCCCTAACCCTAACCCTAACCACAACCCTAACCCTAAACTTAACACCAACCTCAACCCTAACCCTAAACCTAACCCCTAACCCTAACCCTAACCCTAACCCTAACCCTAACCCTAACCTAACCCTAACCCTAACACCAACCCTAACTCTAACACTAACCCTAACCCTAATTCGAACCCTAACCCTAACCCTAAACCTAACACCAACCCTAACCCTAACCCTAACACCAACCTCAACCCTAACCCTAACCTTAACCCTAACCCTAACCCTAACCCTAACACCAACCTCAACCCTAACCCTAACCATAACCCCTAACCCTAACCCTAACCCTAACCCTAACCCCTAATTCTAACCCTAACCCTAACCATAACCCTAACCCTAACCCTAACCCTAATCCTAACACCAACCCTAACCCTAACCCTAACCTAACCCCTAACCCTAACACTAACCCAAACTCTAACCCTAAACCTAACACCAACCCTAACCCTAACCTTAACCCTAACACCAACCCTAACCCTAACCCTAACCCTAACCCTAACCCTAACCTTAACACCAACCTCAACCCTAAACCTAAACCTAACCCATAACCCTAACCCGAACCCTAACCCTAACCCTAACCCTAACCTAACCCTAACCCTAACACCAACCCTAACCCTAACCCTAACCCTAAAACCAACCCTAACCCTAACCCTAACACCAACCCTAACCCTAACCCTAAGCTTAACCCCTAAACCTAACCCTAACCATAACTCTAACCCTAACCTAAACACCAACCTCAACCCTAACCCTAAACCTAACCCCTAACCCTAACCCTAACCCTAACCCTAACCCTAACCTAACCCTAACCCTAACACCAACCCTAACCCTAACCCTAACTGTAACCCTAACATAACCCCTAACCCTAACCCTAACCCTAACCCTAACACCAACCTGAACCCTAACCCTAACCCTAACCCTAACCCAAACACCAACCTCAACCCTAACCCTAACCATAACCCTAACCCTAACCCTAACACCAACCTCAACCCTAACCCTAACCTTAACCCTAACCCTAACCCTAACCCTAACACCAACGTCAACCCTAACCCTAACCCTAACCCCTAACCCTAACCCTAACCCTAACCCTAACTTTCACCTTACCCTAACTTTAACACCAACCCTAACCCTAACACTAAACCTAACCCTAATTCTAACCCTAACCCTAACCATAACCCTAACCCTAACCCTAACCCTAATCCTAACACCAACCCTAACCCTAACCCTAACATAACCGCTAACCCTAACACTAACCCAAACCCTAACCCTAAACCTAACACCAACCCTAGCCCTAACCCTAACCCTAACACCAACCCTAACCCTAACCCTAAGCCTAACCCCTAAACCTAACCCTAATCCAAACCTTAACACCAACCTCAACCCTAACCCTAAACCTAACCCATAACCCTAACCCTAACCCTAACCCTAACCCTAACCCTAACCCTAACCTAACCCTAACTCTAACCCTAACCCTAAACCTAACCCAAATTCTAACCCTAACAATAACCATAACCCTAATCCTAACACCAACGCTAACCCTAACCCTAACACTAACCCTAACCTAACACCTAACCCTAACCCTAAACCTGACACCAACCCTAACCCTAACCCTAACCCTAACACCAACCCTAGCCCTAACCCTAAGCCTAACCCCTAACACTAACCCTAACCATAACCCTAACCCTAACCTTAACATTAACCTCAACCCTAACCCTAAACCTAACCCATAACCCTAACCCGAACCCTAACCCTAACCCTAAACCTAACCCTAACCCTAAACCTAACACCAACCCTAACCCTAACCCTAACCCTAACCCTAACACCAACCCTAACCCTAACCCTCAGCCTAACCCCTAACCCTAACCCTAACCCTAACCCTAACCTAAACCTAACCCTAAGCCTAACCCTAACCCTAACCCTAAACCTAACACCAACCCTAACCCTAACCCTAACACCAACCTCAACCCTAACCCTAACCCTAACCTAACCCTAACCCTAACCCTAATCCTAACACCAACCCTAACCTTAACCCTAACCTAACCCCTAACTCTATCACTAACCCAAACCCTAACCCTAAACCTAACACAAACCCTAAACCTAACCCTAACCCTAACCTAACCCTAACCCTAACACCAACCCTAACTCTAACCCTAACAGTAACCCTAACCTAACCCCTAAACCTAACCCTAACCCTAACCCTAACACCAACCTCAACCCTAACCCTAACCCTAACCCTAACCCTAACCCTAACCCTAACAACAACCTCAACCCTAACCCTAACCCTAACACCAACCCTAACCCTAACCCTAACCCTAACCCTAATTCTAACCCTAACCCTAACCCTAACCCTAACCCTAACCCTAACCCTAACCCTAACTCCAACCCTAATCCTAACCCTAAGCGTAAACCCTAACCCTAACACTAACCCTAACCCTAACCCTAATCCTAACCTAACCCTAACTCTAACCCTAACCCTAAAACTAACCCAAATTTTAACCCTAACCCTAACCATAACCCTAACCCTAACCCTAATCCTAACACCAACCCTAACCCTAAACCTAACACCAACCCTAACCCTAACCCTAACACTAACCCTAACACCAACCCTAACCAGAACGCTAAGCCTAACCCCTAACCCTAACCCTAACCCTAACCCTAACCCTTACCCTAACCTAACCCTAACCCTAACCCTAACCCTAACCCTAACCCTAAATCTAACCCTAACCATAAGCATAACCCTAATCCTAACACCAACGCTAACCCTAACCCTAACACTAACCCTAACCTAACACCTAACCCTAACCCTAAACCTGACACCAACCCTAACCCTAACCCTAACCCTAACACCAACCCTAACCCTAACCCTAAGCCTAACCCCTAACCCTAACCCTAACCACAACCCTAACCCTAAACTTAACACCAACCTCAACCCTAACCCTAAACCTAACCCCTAACCCTAACCCTAACCCTAACCCTAACCCTAACCCTAACCTAACCCTAACCCTAACACCAACCCTAACTCTAACACTAACCCAAACCCTAATTCGAACCCTAACCCTAACCCTAAACCTAACACCAACCCTAACCCTAACCCTAACACCAACCTCAACCCTAACCCTAACCTTAACCCTAACCCTAACCCTAACCCTAACACCAACCTCAACCCTAACCCTAACCATAACCCCTAACCCTAACCCTAACCCTAACCCTAACCCCTAATTCTAACCCTAACCCTAACCATAACCCTAACCCTAACCCTAACCCTAATACTAACACCAACCCTAACCCTAACCCTAACCTAACCCCTAACCCTAACACTAACCCAAACTCTAACCCTAAACCTAACACCAACCCTAACCCTAACCTTAACCCTAACACCAACCCTAACCCTAACCCTAACCCTAACCCTAACCTTAACACCAACCTCAACCCTAAACCTAAACCTAACCCATAACCCTAACCCGAACCCTAACCCTAACCCTAACCCTAACCTAACCCTAACCCTAACACCAACCCTAAACCTAACCCTAACACTAACCCTAATTTAACCCCTAACCCTAACCCTAACCCTAAACCTAACACCAACCCTAACCCTAACCCTAACCCTAACCCTAACACCAACCCTAACCCTAACCCTAAGCCTAACCCCTAACCCTAACCCTAACCCTAACCCTAACCTAAACCTAACCCTAACCCTAACCCTAACCCTAACCCTAAACCTAACACCAACCCTAACCCTAACCCTAACACCAAACTCAACCCTAACCCTAACCCTAACCTAACCCTACCCTAACACCAACCCTAACCCTAAACCTAACCCTAATCCTAACCCTAACCCTAAACCTAACACAAACCCTAACCTAACACTAACCCTAACCCTAACCCTAAACCTAACCCTAATTCTAACCCTAACCCTAACCATAACCCTAAACCTAACACCAACCCTAACCCTAACCCTAACACTAACACTAACCTAACACCTAAACCTAACCCTAAACCTAACACCAACCCTAACCCTAACCCTAACCCTAACACCAACCCTAACCCTAACCCTAAGCCTAACCCCTAAACCTAACCCTAACCCTAACCCTAACCCTCACCTAACCCTAACCCTAACACCAACCCTAACCCTAACCCTAACTGTAATCCTAACCTAACCCCTAACCCTAACTATAACCCTAACCCTAACACCAACCTGAACCCTAACCTTAACCCTAACCCTAACCCAAACACCAACCTCAACCCTAACTCTAACCCTAACCCTAACCCTAACACCAACCTCAACCCTAACCCTAACCTTAACCCTAACCCTAACCCTAACCCTAACACCAACGTCAACCCTAACCCTACCCCTAACCCCTAACCCTAACCCTAACCCTAACCCTAACACTAACCTTACCCTAACTTTAACACCAACCCTAACCCTAACACTAAACCTAACCCTAATTCTAACCCTAACCCTAACCATAACCCTAACCCTAACCCTAACCCTAACCTAAACCTTACCCTAACCCTAACCCTAACCCTAATCCTAACCCTAACCCTAACCCTAACACCAACCCTAATCCTAACCCTAAGCGTAAACCCTAACCCTAACACTAACCCTAACCCTAACCCTAATCCTAACCTAACCCTAACTCTAACCCTAACCCTAAAACTAACCCAAATTTTAACCCTAACCCTAACCATAACCCTAACCCTAACCCTAATCCTAACACCAACCCTAACCCTAAACCTAACACCAACCCTAACCCTAACCCTAACCCTAACCCTAACACCAACCCTAACCAGAACGCTAAGCCTAACCCCTAACCCTAACCCTAACCCTAACCCTAACCCTTACCCTAACCTAACCCTAACCCTAACCCTAACCCTAACCCTAACCCTAAATCTAACCCTAACCATAAGCATAACCCTAATCCTAACACCAACGCTAACCCTAACCCTAACACTAACCCTAACCTAACACCTAACCCTAACCCTAAACCTGACACCAACCCTAACCCTAACCCTAACCCTAACACCAACCCTAACCCTAACCCTAAGCCTAACCCCTAACCCTAACCCTAACCACAACCCTAACCCTAAACTTAACACCAACCTCAACCCTAACCCTAAACCTAACCCCTAACCCTAACCCTAACCCTAACCCTAACCCTAACCTAACCCTAACCCTAACACCAACCCTAACTCTAACACTAACCCAAACCCTAATTCGAACCCTAACCCTAACCCTAAACCTAACACCAACCCTAACCCTAACACTAACACCAACCTCAACCCTAACCCTAACCTTAACCCTAACCCTAACCCTAACCCTAACACCAACCTCAACCCTAACCCTAACCATAACCCCTAACCCTAACCCTAACCCTAACCCTAACCCCTAATTCTAACCCTAACCCTAACCATAACCCTAACCCTAACCCTAACCCTAATCCTAACACCAACCCTAACCCTAACCCTAACCTAACCCCTAACCCTAACACTAACCCAAACTCTAACCCTAAACCTAACACCAACCCTAACCCTAACCTTAACCCTAACACCAACCCTAACCCTAACCCTAACCCTAACCCTAACCTTAACACCAACCTCAACCCTAAACCTAAACCTAACCCATAACCCTAACCCGAACCCTAACCCTAACTCTAACCCTAACCTAACCCTAACCCTAACACCAACCCTAAACCTAACCCTAACACTAACCCTAACCTAACCCCTAACCCTAACCCTAACCCTAAACCTAACACCAACCCTAACCCTAACCCTAATCCTAACCCTAACACCAACCCTAACCCTAACCCTAAGCCTAACCCCTAACCCTAACCCTAACCCTAACCCTAACCTAAACCTAACCCTAACCCTAACCCTAACCCTAACCCTAAACCTAACACCAACCCTAACCCTAACCCTAACACCAAACTCAACCCTAACCCTAACCCTAACCTAACCCTACCCTAACACCAACCCTAACCCTAAACCTAACCCTAATCCTAACCCTAACCCTAAACCTAACACAAACCCTAACCTAACACTAACCCTAACCCTAACCCTAAACCTAACCCTAATTCTAACCCTAACCCTAACCATAACCCTAAACCTAACACCAACCCTAACCCTAACCCTAACACTAACACTAACCTAACACCTAAACCTAACCCTAAACCTAACACCAACCCTAACCCTAACCCTAACCCTAACATCAACCCTAACCCTAACCCTAAGCCTAACCCCTAAACCTAACCCTAACCATAACCCTAACCCTAACCTAAACACCAACCTCAACCCTAACCCTAAACCTAACCCCTAACCCTAACCGTAACCTAACCCTAACCCTAACCCTAACCCTCACCTAACCCTAACCCTAACACCAACCCTAATCCTAACCCTAACTGTAACCCTAACCTAACCCCTAACCCTAACCCTAACCCTAACCCTAACACCAACCTGAACCCTAACCTTAACCCTAACCCTAACCCAAACATCAACCTCAACCCTAACTCTAACCCTAACCCTAACCCTAACACCAACCTCAACCCTAACCCTAACCTTAACCCTAACCCTAACCCTAACCCTAACACCAACGTCAACCCTAACCCTAACCCTAACCCCTAACCCTAACCCTAACCCTAACCCTAACCCTAACCCTAACCTTACCCTAACTTTAACACCAACCCTAACCCTAACACTAAACCTAACCCTAATTCTAACCCTAACCCTAACCATAACCCTAACCCTAACCCTAACCCTA